>NC_056750.1:213403623-213566123 GCF_019279795.1 Protopterus annectens | reverse complement strand
CACCTCTAATGTTTATAATCTACCCAAGGAAAATTTCTTTGGAATCTGCTTGGAGTATAAAAATACATATGCAACACTCCCAAGCAAAAATCCTAAATCTTCTAGACTTATTTGCATTATTTGCATATTTTGGAGCCATACATATATCCTCCCATAGTTTATTTGTAAATTACTTATCCACTCTCTCTCTTCCCGAGCCTTTCTAACCTCCACTGATTGATTCCTATAGTTATCATGCAATATTTTATATGGCCTACTAATTATCCCTTATCTAATTAATGACAGCTTCTGTTCTAGATTCAACTAAAAAACTCTACCAGTGCTGGTCATTCACTTAGGATTCCCCTCTTCCTTTCTCTTTACCTATACTCTGATATCAGTCCTTGATAGAGAAGTCTATAGCCTCAGTCCAAATGTTTTCTTGGCCTCTTCCCATTTTATTACCTTTCTCTCTCTAGTTATTTGCTTTCAATAGATTGGCTCATTTGCTGGTTTTCTCCAGTAAATTCCAGCTCCTCTTGCCTGTTCTCTGCATTCTTAATTGCAGTCATCCCTATCAGCAGAATCTCCTTTCTCAATTCCCATGTTGGCTTAATTCTTTAAATTCTTTTTGCAACTTTATGAATATAATATTCTGTATGGCTATTATTATCCTTAAGGATCTGCATCCAAAATCATAGCCTCTCCTTATTTCTTGAGGTTCCCCTCTCTTTCATTAACATCCCTTTCCACTTTTAATTATAGCTTTCTGCCTGTGCTGTGTATAGGAGCCTTAACTGTGTAGCTCCAAAATATCCCTTCAAATCAAGTAATCCCAAACGACCTTGTTCTACTGGAAGGATAAACTTATCCCACTTGACTCTTGCCCTCTTCCCCACCCAGATAAAATCCTTCAACTCTTTATTAATTGCTATCTAGAGCTTCTTTGGTTGATAGAAATATGCCTTCCCTGTGTATAAAAGTAAAGGGGCTAAAACCATTTTCACTGCTTGTATCTTGCTATCCTTATCCATAAAATACAGCTTACATTTTTTCAGTTTTTGTATTATCTTTTGTTTAGTCTCTGCTCACATTTCCTTAGCTGCCACAACAGAAGCCTTTTTAACTCATACTCTTATTCATTTTATCATGTCCCCATAAATATGGTTATTGTTGAGCCAATTTGTGTGTGAGTACATAGTTTACAGCTATTGCCTTTGTTTTATCTTTAATTTTGTATCCCAAAAAGACTTGAAACTTTCTCAGAATGTTCCATAACATTGAAATGTACTTTTCTGTTTTTAACAGGTACAAAATAATATCATCTGCAACTAAAGCCAACTTTTCTTGATTACCATAACAACTATATCCTTGAATTTCTGAGTCTCTTATTTTCTTTGCCAATGGTTCTAAATATAGTTCAAAAACAAAGGGGAAAGAGGACCCCCCACACACACTTTAATTTTCACCTCTGATCCTTCATACATCCTCCTAATTAACCTTATTATTGCTTCAGGGAATGCAAATGCTTCCATTGCCTACTCATAAAATCTCACCTTACTCTGTTTAATGCTTTCTCTGTATCAATACCCACCAACAACAGTGCTATTTTCTTGCATTCAGCTTCCCTCTGGCTCATCATTGTTCTATTAATGTCATCAAATATTTTCTGTCCCTCCACAAAAAAAAATGATCAATATCTATCAATTTTGGCAACATCTTTGTCATTCTTTTAGGCATTATTGACATAAACACTTTATAATCATGGTATAGAATTGAAATGGGTATACATGAAGCTGGATCTGATGGGTCTTTACCATCTTTAGGTGTAACATCTACCAGACCTTCCAGAACGTTGGTGCTTCTTGTAAAATACTGCTACACAAAGCCTTCTAAATCTTTATCATTTTCTTCCCTCCTGCCTTCCAAACATCCACAGGAATACCATCTGTCTCTGGAGACTTTCCTGTAGACTGATTATACATCACCATCTTTATCTCATTTCCTTCTATCCTGTTAACAATTGAGCCTCATCTACCTCTAACCTTGGCATATTTAAATATTGCATAAATATTTCCATTTGTACTTTTTCTTGATTTACACATTTCTCTGCTTTATACAGATTTCATACAATTTCTGAAATATTTCTAACACCTCTACACAATCTCTGGTTATTTTCTTTGTTATATGCTCCCTAACCTTGGCAACAACTCTTTCTGCTTTCTGTTGCTCGAGCCATTGTGCTAAAAGCTTTTATGCTTTGGAGTTATTATCTAAAAATGGATGGCCGCGGTGGTGCAGTGGTTAGCGTTGTCACCTCACAGCAAGAGGCTCTCCAGTTCGATCTTCGGTTGGGGTGTTTTCTGTGCGGAGTCTGCATGTCCTCCCTGTGGTCATGTGGGAGTTTCCTCTGGGTGCTCCGGTTTCCTCCCACATTCCCAAAGACATGCTGCAAGTGGATTGCTCACGTTAAATTGGCCCTAGGCATGAGTATGTGTGTGTGTGTGTGTGTGTGTGTGTGTGTGCGTGTGTGTGTGTGTGTGTGTGTGTGTGTGTGTGTGTGTGTGTGTGTGTGTGTGTGTGTGTGTGTGTGTGTGTGTGTGTGTGTGTGCCTTCTGTGGAAGGTTGGGCACCAGGCTGGCAACTCAACACCGTAAAAACTCCACTGTCAATCATGAGCGCACAAGGTGATCCACTGTGGTGACCCCTAACTGGGAAAAGCTGAAACAGAGAGAGAGAGTTATTATCAAAAAATAGTTGCTTTCCAGCAATCTTTTTAAACTCATACATATATTCACTGTGCTCAATAGGGTTCTTCATCCAGTTAAATGAGAAGTTATGTACCTACCATAACGTTCCATGTTAGTTGTCTTCTCTCGCCTTCTTTCTTGCTTGATGGGTTCAGAGCCGATCCTCGGCTCCGACTCGGCACTTTGCTAAGCTCGAGAGTCACTTTTACCAGCTCGAGGCAGCCCCATATCCCATGATGCAAGGCGGTAAGTACCCAGATCTCGTTTGTTATCTATAGGCAATAACACCTAGCATAAAAACTTCCCAGAAGGAAAGAAGGGCAAAAAAGCCTGAAGGATGGGTAAGGCAGACCAGAACTGTCTGGTCATAAGAAGCATTCTTCCATATAGGGAGAAAAAGGTCTGTCCAGGCCAGGGGGCAGGAGGGAGGGTCGCAAGAAAGAAGGCGAGAGAAGACAACTAACATGGAACGTTATGGTAGGTACATAACTTCTCAATGTTAAGTTGTCAATCTCGACTTTGTTCTTGCTTGATGGGACCGCATCCCTAGCACCTCTATCCTGGGTGGCTCAATGGAACAGACTCTTGAGAACTGTAGAGCCAAAACTGGCTCTATCCCTGGAGGCCAAATCCAATTTGTAATGAGAACCAAAGGTATGAGGAGTGGCCCAAGTGGCTGCTGCACAAATAGTGTCTAATGGAAGTCTAGCCTGAAAGGCTGTGGAAGTGGCTAAGCTTCTGGTTGAATGCGCTTTAGGTTTCGAGCACAGCTGTTTTCCCCTGAGCTGATAGATTTCAGAGATGACAGAAGAAAGCCATCTAGATAAGGTCACTTTGGAGACAGGAAGGCCTTTTTTGTTATCAGCATAAGAAAGAAAAAGCTGATCGGATTTCCTGAATTGTTTTGTTCTGTCCAAATAATATCTGAGTTGGCGGTGAACATCAAGATAATGTAATTTTGTTCCGATCTGTTTGAGTAATTTGGGAAAAATACAGGTAGGTCAATAGACTGGTTCAAATTATTTTTCGAGGCGACCTTAGGCAAAAAGTTGGATTAGTTCTCAAGGATACCCTGTCTTTGTGGAAGACCAAATAAGGGGGACGAACAGAGAGAGCATGAAGTTCAGACACTCTCCTTGCCGAGGTAATAGCAACAAGGAAGAGTGTTTTCCATGAAAGAAATTTCAGGGAACATGAAACAGCTGGCTCGAAGGGAGGAAGAATCAAGGATGTCAGCACTAGATTTAGGTCCCATTGAGGAGGAGGACTCCTGACTGGAGGTTTCAGGAGAAAGATTCCTTTTAAAAAGGCTCTACAAAGCCTGTGGGACATAATGTTGTGATCTGCAAACCTGACATGAAAGTTCGAGATAGCAGCCAACTGAACTTTGACCGTGGAAGATGAAGAGCCCGCGTGAAAGATTTCCGCTAAGAAATCCAAAACTGCTTGAACAGGAGCAGTAAAAGGATCTATATTTTTAGCTTTTGCCCAACAAGAGAAGCGTTTCCATTTGCTGGTATAAATCCTTCTAGTAGAGGATTTTAGGGAAGCCACTATGATATCCCTAACAGGATTAGAGATCATAGGAAGCCTGGCTAAGGAAGGAAGTGGAGCAACCATGCTGTGAGGTTGAGAGAAGGGATAGACCGGTGCAGCTGACCCGATTGGTGAATCAGAAGGTCTGGTACTGGGTCCAGATGCCACGGCTGCACCAAAAGGTGACGATGGAGGAACGGGAACCAAATTTGTCGAGGCCAATAGGGAGCAATGAGAATCATTTTGGCTCTCAAAACGGTGGCTTTCTGGAGAACTTGTGGAATCAGCGGAAAGGGAGGAAAGGCATAAAAAAGTCCCTGGGGCCAATCCTGGGTTAGAGCGTCTCTGGGGGGATGGCCTGGCAGTGGGAAGAGAGAAAAGAAGTCTGGGCATTTGCTGTTTTGGGGAGTAGCAAAAAGATCGCAACATGGGCGGCCCCATTCTAGAAAAATCTCCTCAACTATAGATTGTTTGAAAGACCACTCGTGAGGCATGAGAATAGCTCTGCTCAATCTGTCCGCTAGAATGTTGGTTTTCCCAGGGATATGCGTTGCTACCAGAAACCGATGAGAGGAGATCGCCCATTGCCAAAGTCTGAGAGCTTCTCGACACAAGGGGTAGGACTTGGTTCCGCCCTGTTTGTTGATATACCATACTACAGACATGTTGTCTGTGTGAACTGCAATTGTTCCCAAGGGAAGAAAGTCGTTGAGGGCTTGCAACGTTAAAAGCACTGCTCTCATCTCTAGGACATTTATGTGCAGGTGGTATTCGAATGGTTGCCACGTCCCATGAACCATCCTGCCCTGATAATGACCCCCCCCACCCAATCAGGGAGGTGTTCATAGTGACAGTGGCTACCGGGGCCGGGGATACAAAGGGTCTGCCTTGGTGAATCTGGGGAGAAGTAATCCACCATGAAAGATGATTCTTGCAAATTTGTGTCACCAGGATTTGGTGACGCATTGGAAGTTGTTGGTAAGACCACTGAGTGAACAACATCCATTGAAGCAGACGCATGTAGAAGCGGGCCAGGGGAAGAAGGGTAATAGCCGCAGCCATGAGGCCCAACACCTTCAGAACCATTCTGGCTTGCACCTTTTTGCTGGCAAGGATGATCCTCATGTGACTTTGTATATCTGAGATTCTTTGGTCTGTGAGGGTTGCTGACATCTGAACAGTGTTTAAGTTTGCGCCTATGAAGGTAATAGACTGGCAGGGCAATAAGGAGGATTTTTCGTAGTTGATCGAAATTCCTAATTGAGTGCAGAGATTTAGTGTGTAATCCCTGGCTTGAAGAAGTTGATGCCTGGTGGTGGCTGAAAGGAGCCAGTCGTTGAGATATGGAAACACCTGGAATCCTTGACGTCTCAGGTGAGCCGTGACCACTGCCATACATTTGGTGAACACTCTGGGGGCTGTAGTGAGACCAAAGGGCAGGGCTCTGAATTGAAAATGACTGGACCCCAGCCGAAAGTGGAGAAATCTTCTGGAGCGTCTGTGAATTTTTATGTGATAGTACGCGTCCTGAAGATCTATTGAGCACATCCAGTTGTCCTTCTCTAGGAAGGGCAAAATTGATTGAAGTGTGACCATTCGAAATCTTGTCTTTCTCACAGACTTGTTGAGTCTGCTGAGATCCAAAATTGGTCTCCAGTCTCCCGTCTTTTTGGGGACCAAAAAGAATCTTGAGTAGATTCCGGGCTCTGAATGGTCTGTTGTAACTGGCTGAATGGCTCTTTTTTGTAGAAGCTTTAATACTTCTGACTCTGCAACTTCCCTTAGACCGAGTGGTACATCTGGAAGGGAATTTTTGTGAGAAAAAGGACTTTCCTCGAAAGGAATTTTGTAACCCTCGGATATAATCGACTGTACCCATCTGTCTTGAGAGAGGGAACGCCAGGCTTCTGGGTACAGCGATAGTCTTCCCCCGACTGCCACCAAGGATGGACAGCCGGGCAACATCTCAGGGATGCTGGAAGGGCTTGTCAGAGAGAGGCTCTCTGCTTCCCTGGTTTTGTGGACCCCTCTGCCTCTAGAGCGTCTGTTATTATTACCCCCTCTGCCTATAGGGGTAAACTGACCACGTGCGTCCGGCGTGACTCCCTGGGATTTACGGAACCACATTTTTCCGCCCTTCTGACCTTTGGGGTAAGGTCTAGAGGGGGTAGAAAAACGGACCCCTACGGCAAAAAGAGTCTTGCCGTCCTGCTCACACCTGGTCAATGTATCCTTCACTTGAGGGCCAAACAATGCTGACCCATCAAAGGGAGAATTTGTGAAGGACGCCTTAAAGGGATCTGCAAAATTACAGAGCCGCATCCAGGACTGACGTCTAAGAGCCACTCCTGTACCCGCGGCTCTACTCGCTCCATCTGCTGCATACGATATCAGATGCATGGAGGAGTTAGCTATAGAATTAAGGATTCCTAGCTGAGAAGCAATTTTCTCTTGAGCCCCTGCAGCCGTAGGATCCTGCACTACTTCACCTAGTTCCTTAAGGATATCCCTTTGGAGTCTGGTGAAGTGACATAAATAGTTCAGTGAGCGCATGGCAAAGGTCGCTGAGGAGAACATCCGCTTGCCATACCTATCCATGGTCCTAGAATCCTTATTAGGAGGATGGACTGGTACGGAAGGATCTGCAAGTTCCTTCTTAGTGGCGGCCGCCACCACCATGGCATCAACAGGGACACCTTTCATAAGGAATTGCTTTTCAGAAGGGGCTGTAATAAATTTAGATGGCCTCCTAGGAACTGGCTCTACAGAGTCAGGAGCAGCCCAAGCCTTTCGAGCAATAACCTCCATAAGGGGGTCGAAAGGTGGAGACACCCAGGAGGTGGAGGGTCGAGATCAAAACGCCTCTAGGTATACCGACTCATCCTCGGAGGGATTTGCGGAGGGCCAGTTTCCCCTCTGTTTTAGGAGTTCTAGGATGTCTGAAAAGGAGACAGCCTCAGAGGGGGATCTTGGGGATCCCTCCGACTCATCTAAGTCGGTATCTGAAGTGATAGACTCAGGGGAGTCCAGGTGTTTCCTCTTACAAGTCCTCTTGCGCGGAGGATCTCCTGACTGGTCAGGAGAATCCTCGGAAGAGGGGGTAATTCCCAGTGGGGAAACCTGAGGTGGTGGATCTCTAGGTCCGGGTGCAAGAGAGATGGAAGAGATATCGACAGGCACTGTAGAGGGAGGAGCTAAGGGAATAGACTGCTGACTGAGCCCAGTGGCCAGCACACTCTTCATCACCTCGAAGGCCCCCCTCCCAGGGATATCTGAGAGAACCCGTTCCGAAGAAACCGGGACTCCCGGGCCCACCAAAAGGGAAGGCTCCGAGGCAGATGTCGGAGCCGAGCTCACCAAGGCCGAGGCTCCAAGGGGAAGAGCGGGGTCGGACAAGGGTCCGATGCCACTCACCCCCTCAGAGGAGACCAGGGAAGCCCGACCACCGAATCCCTCCAAGGAAGGTCTCGAAGAGGAGATAAGAGTAGATGCCGAGGGTGCAGAAGGGGGGGGGTATCTGCCCCTCAGCCATAGCAGTAACTATCCCCGTAGACTCCAGCTCCAAACTCTGGGGTAGAGTCGAAGGAGGAACTTGAAGAGGGTGTGGACTAATAGTCGTCTGTTGAGACGGACTATGAAGCATCTGGGCCAGTGCCTGTGATTTTAATAATCTACTTACCACCCTCTCTAAATCATGGTCTGATAACCTGGACGACCTAGATGATCGGCTCCGATGTCTCCGTTCTGAAAGAAGAGGTGAGGCCGGAGCCAACAGAATCGGTTCCAACGAGGGAGACCTGGACCTCTTCCTCGAAGGAACCATCGGAGCCGACAAGGCTACTGATCCAGTCGGAGCCGATAACTTTTCGACTCCGAGAGAAGATCTAGACACATCGGCTCCAGCCGGAGCCGATGCCGGCACCGAAGTAGTGGTGTCGGAGCCGGTCGGCGCCGACACCGAAGCCTGGGCCACATGGTGGTCAGAGCCAGTACTCGGAACCGACACCAAAGTGACCAAAGAAGTATCGGCACCGATAGTCATCGGTGCCGAAGATTTAGCCAATGTCGGATTGGCTCCAGCCGGAGCCGATCTCGACTCCGACAAAGTCGGAGCCAAGGCCGAAGGCTTGGATACAGAAGCCTGGGCCTTAGATCTAGAAGGCTTTCCCGGAGCTGATTTGGCCGGGGAGCCCTCTAGTTTAAGGAGTCCCCTTAAAATCAATTTGTTTCTCCTCTCCTGCAGGACTCTCTGGCTAAAGGAATGACATATCGCACA
Source organism: Protopterus annectens (assembly GCF_019279795.1). NCBI lineage: Eukaryota > Metazoa > Chordata > Ceratodontiformes > Protopteridae > Protopterus > Protopterus annectens. Next base: position 213,557,582 of record NC_056750.1, on the reverse strand, counting down.
GGAGTCCTGCAGGTGGAGAGGTCCCAGGCAGTATAAACAAGAAGTGTGACCGTCTGTCAGAGACATCTTCTGACAGCACGAGTCACACTTCTTAAAGCCTGAGACCCTCTGCTCTTTGGACATAGTGGACAAGCACAGAACCACACAGTCCCAAACAAACAACTAAATTATAGTTAAAACAGTAAAACCTCACACACACACACACCCTGACGGGGGGGGGGGTGGTAGGGAAGGAAGGCCTGACTAAAAAAATTAAGGAGGAGGATAATTTTAGTCAAAAAGGGGCTTACTATAAACTAAAAATGTCAGATATTAAGTTTAAAAGTGAGAAGGGGCTAAAAGCAGTTTAATATAAAACACTTACCAGGAGCTGGTAAAAGGAGGACCTCATCAGCGAAGCGGCAAACGAGATCTGGGTACTTACCGCCTTGCATCATAGGATATGGGGCTGCCTCGAGCTGGTAAAAGTGACTCTCGAGCTTAGCAAAGTGCCGAGTCAGAGCCGAGGATCGGCTCCGAACCCATCAAGCAAGAATGAAGGCGAGATTGACAACTTAACATCCCTTATTTGCTCTTTAGCACTTTTCTTCTTCTGTGAAACCCTTACTTTCTCTTTAGCACTCTTTTCTTCTGTGAGATTCCCCTTATTCTGCAATAGTTTAACCTTTGTCAGTCCCTCTAAATAAGTCTTGTTACTTCTTAATCATACCTCTATTTCTTTTATTTCCAGCTTAATTTTTAAACTCCACTTTCATTTTTCCCACTCCCTAGCTATATTTCCTGAAGAAATTTTTATCTTCCCTGATAACTCCTGAATAATTTCAGCTACCCATTCCTTAAATTCCTCTCTGTTTAACAGACAGGTGGGGAAGTGCCTCATTTTTATTTCATTACCCTGCATTTTACTTTAGTTATTATTGGCACATGATCTGAAATACTTATTGGATATGTTTCAAAACTTTCAATTAAACAAACATATTCCTGTGAAATTCTGTCTAACCTAGCCCAGTTTTTGTATGATGAGGAGTAATATGTAAATTCTCGCCAAGGCCCTACTACTGAATTCACATCTTCTACACTAAATATGTTCATAAATTTCTTTAAAAATCTACTCTCCTTTGTTATATTTTCCTTTCTGGGCCCCCCAGACACATCTTCACTGCTGCAAATCAGATGCCAATCCCCACCTATAAGTAATATTCCTTGCTGAAAGCTGATTATTTCTCCCAGGATTTTCTTAAGCTCCACTGTAGCAGTTTTAGGTGGAATATAAATGTATGTCAGCATAATCCTCCTCCCTTGCCTGTAGCACTTTACTACTACAAATCTACCATTATTATCTTTTCCCCTTTTCTATCAACATTGGAGCTCCTTTAGCAATTCATATAAATACTCCACTTTTCCTTTGTGCCAGATATTCCACTGAGTACCATCCTGAAATCCTTTCTTTATCAAATTGACATGCTCAGTTCTTTCCGAATGTGTGTCCTCTAGCATAGCTATTCACACTGTGCATTTCTTAATATAGTTTACTATTCTTTTCTTTTTTGCCTATACCTGTGAGACTATGCCAATTCAACAATAATATTGAATGTGTTACCGTTATGATAAGAAGTTACTATTCCCACCTGTTACGTATAACAGTTTTTTAAATGTCTAGCTGACAGGTTGATCTTTTATACAGTTGTTCCTTGTCATATCCATTTGAACTTGTGTCACATCTTAAAAGACTTTGCTTTAATGAAAAACCTCAAAAAAAAAAAACAGAATTATTATCTTAGTACAAGAACACAGAACTATGCACATCTTCAAACAATGAAGTTTAACCCCTGTAATAGGAACAATTGTCCCAGATTCACAACTGCACTCAAAGGCTTTAACTGACCTATAATTAAAGTTATCCACGCTAAGATGTATGGTACAGCCTGTTATTCTACTTACATGAAGTGCTGCTGGTTTTGTCTTTTCTTTATTCCTCTCCCAGGTGTAGAAAACAACTTGAATGCTTTCAGAAAACATTATCTTTCCGACATTGAAAGAACAAAAATATTCTTGTTTTTTATTGCCCTCTTACCAGCTTGCCTCCATAGAAACATGAGAACCAGATATACAGTTGCCTTCAACTACAAGCTTCTCATGTTGCACTGTGAACATTTAGTTGCTACAGGAAAACTTTTCATAACATTCAGTGTTATCTTATTTACTTGGTTCCACTTACAACTTGTTGTTAGATCAAGCCAAGGGCCTTAATTCAGTCATTCCCCTACACAAAAGTAAGAACAAGCATATCAATTTTACTTATATCATGATCTGCATAGTTTTGCAACCCTTCTCTCACCTCAACAACCCAAGATTACAGCCTATCTTAAACATGCTTTTGTCCAAGTTTTCTTCTCTTTTTACATTGCAGTGCCTACATTTTCTAAATCTAAACAATAAGAAAGAAGAAGAAGAAGAAAAAGAAAAAGTCCTGTTTACTTTAGTATCCCTATAACACCCAAAAATAACTGAAAATTATTTATTATATAGCAAGCAATGTATGTCATATTTTATAAAAATACTGTTATGAACAAAACTTGTTTTACTTACAGTTACACCGCTCCTTCCTCTTTTCCTCTCCTTAATGTTCTTCCAAACATTAATGACATGAAATAGGGCATATGCTTTGGAGTCCTCATCAAAAAGTCCAATATTTCCATGTTTTCTTGTTCACCCATATTTCACAAATGTGATTGTTGCTTTGTAATACCACATGTATTACTTAATTTCTGATTTGCTTGTTTTCTTCCTGTTGCTCTCCATCTCCCAGCTCCAGTCTCTGGTTCTTTTCTAATGTACTCCAGGTATTTCTAGTCAACTCCTGTGGGTTTCTCTGTCTCTCAAGAATTTTCATTTGGAACACTGGAAAAGGTTTCACTTGCAAAGTCTCTCTATGAGATTTATTATCAGAAGAACAAGAAGCAGAGTCCCATTCTGTTTAACAGCTCACTTTTTATTAAACAAATTTTTGTATTTCCTCCTTAGCATGTTGTGCATCAAAAATGACTGATCCTTCATGAAACAATATTCTGAAGATATCTGGGTACAGCAGCTTGAATTTCACACCTGCCTCTAGAAATTCATTGATTGCTAGAATACATTTACTCTTCTTCTGGCTGGTATACAGTGAGTAATCATTTTCCATAAAAACTCTACTGTCCCCAACTTGCAGTACTTTGCTATTCTGCAGAATTTTGTCAGAATCAACTTTTTCTGCTGGTAGGATTGCATCTTTGCCATCAGAGGTCTTGGCTGCTGTGTCATGGCCAAGTTTAAAGCATAAACACAATGTGCCCTTTCAACAACTCCTGTTGTGTAATACCATTCTATTTGCTTATTTGTGTTTTCACAAAATGAATAAAGTCAGTTCTTTCCAGTTTCTCTGGTAAAGCAGAAAATTTCAGGTTTTCCCTATGTGATCTGTCCTCTAATTCTACCTTTCTGAAACTTCTCTTCTTGAGCAGTCTCATACTCAGCCAGACTTTTCTTCATTTTGACCTCTCATTTTTTGCAGTTTGATCGGTTCAACTGTGTATCGGTGTAAAGCTTGTTTCATGTTTTCAAGCCTTTTGTTATTTGAATTGATACACTCCTTCAGTGATTCACTTCTTTTAATCAGCTCTGAGCACGTGTCTTACTTTTTCCTCTAGATTACTGGAAGTCATGTCTTGCACCAAACTGGAGCTTGAACTGATTTTTGATGAACAGCTGCATGATTCTTCCCAGTCAGTGTTTGCTCCTCACCTTTAGTGGTTGATTTTCTTTCAGGCTCTCTAATTTTTTTCTTTGCAGGCATCCAGTGCACTTACTAGCCAATAACTGAATTTACCCAAAAAGGCAGGCAAATTTCTCAGTTTCTGTTTTCACACTAGGAGAGATGAAATTAAGCTGTTACTCAGTACGCAGCTATCTTAGAAGTCAACTATATGAATAAATGTTGAAACATTTTTGCAACAGAGGCTATTGAATATAAAGAGCAAACATAGCCAAAGACAGCCAGTATTCTGGGGACAGATGTTCTGAAAACACTCTACTGCTAAGGGGGCTATAGGCCATCCTAAGTCCTGTCATATGATACAGACAATCAACCCTTTCTTGGTTCCACAGTTACCTATCAAACTGACAGCAGGCCACCAAATGGGTCCAAAACCTCTCTCCCTTACTGTCAACACAGATGTTCCCCAAGGGTCCATTTTAGGCCCCATTCTATTTATTATTTTCACAAATGACCTCATGTCAACAACCACATTAGCCACAATAATACAGTATGCTGATGACACTACGCTCATCGTATCTGCCCCATCCCCACTAGAATTTCAGAAAAAGACACAAAAAGCATTCCAGGAAAAAGAATAATTTCTTACTAGCCATCAACTCATTCTCAACCCAAAGCAAAGACTAAGATAATAAACTTTACAAACAAAGCTAAAAAGTATATCTCTCCCCCACCCCTATTCTATCCACAAATGGTACAAAAATTTAACCTACTAACCAGGCCAAACTACTAGGTGTTATCATAGACAGCCACTTAAAATATGACATTCATAAATCCCAATCAATCAAAAAGGTTCATGCAAATCATGGTGCTCTCTACAGAGCAAAACCATTCTTAACACCTCAAGCAAGACTAGCCACAGCTAGAGCTCAGCTTCTGTCTACACTGCTATAATGCTCAATTATTTTTACCAACTTACGTATAAATGGCCATCAAAACCTAGAATCCTAATACAACAAAATAACTAAGTTTGCAACCAATCTCCCTCATAAAGCTCATCACTGCACTGCTCTGAAACAATTGAACTGGCTAGAACTGTCTCTCCTCTTAACTTTAAATCAACCTGTCCTCACCCACAAAATTATTCGAAACCCTCCCGCCTGCCCTGTCATCTCGTCCCTTACTCAGCCTCAAACTTGTAACAGAGACCTCAGATCCTCCAACAGACCACTGCTCAAAGTTACTCACTCCCGAAACTCCCATGTAAACTCTCTCTATTCAAACAAAATTGCTAAGTACTGGAATTCTCTCCCCTTAATCTTACAAAGTACCCCATCCTCTCCTGATTTCAAATGCAGGCTAAAAGAACACTTCAGTAACAACTGGTTATGCCCATATTGCTCTCCTGGATAATATCCTTTACCTCCACTCACATGTTTTTTCTTAACCTCTTCCCAAAATATTTCTACTCCCTCATTCTCTACTTTTACTCACTATATCTCTCCCTCGCACTACCTCTTTTACCTACCTACTTTTACCTCTTTATCTCCTAAGTGCTATATTCTCCCCTCCCTTTCTGCCTGAATCCTCTCCCTTCTGCTCACCTCCCATAAAAATATGTAACTTACCAAATGACCCTTTACAATTTCTTACAACTATGTAATCTAATATCCTAAGGATGTACTACTCAGTCGATTCTTTGATCTTTGTTATGTAGCTATTTTTAGTGCTAATCAAACATCTAAGGATGGACTACCCTGTTGATTCTCTGTGTTGTATGTAACTATTTTAGTGCTAATCAAATATCTAATATTGGATTGTATATTAATGGAGCTTTTCTCTCCGGGTCTCCACTGAAAACGGGCTACCAAGCCCAGTCGGACACTACCCGGTAAACAAATGCAAATAAAATAAAGTAATAAATAAATAAATATGGCTCCCGATGCCTTTGCCATAACAATGGCACAGTCAGAGTTACAGCTGGCACTGTAAAAAGGCCATTACAGAAGCTGTAATGAGAATTTTTTTTTTTCTGAAGCCTCCTTGGTCCCAAATCCAGGAATGTTTTCCATTCCCCCAAAGTCTGGTCCCCTAACTAGGAATGCAATTGATATAAGAGAGACATATAAAGTCCTAAGATGGCAGACGGGAAAATGTTCATACCCACTCTATGGAACACTTTGGACTCCTTATCAAGAGGTAAGGTGGAACAGTGCTGTGATTTTGAAAGCTACAGTGGATCAAATAGATCATACAAGAATCTGGTTGATCTGCATATCAGTCCAATCAGTCCAAATCATCTGAAGTTTACAGAAGATTCTACGAATCCAAATGCTTCCAAACTGTAAACATGGTATTTGTCAGGAAATAAGTCACAGAGTTAATACCCCAAGGTGCTTCATACTTCCTAACCAGACTATTTGTTATTCTTTAGTGATTTCACTGGGCTTGACTGTTTGTGACCTCAAGGACTTTAGCGTACTAGGTCTGTCTATCAACAATTGCTTCTTTAAATTCTTACAAATTCACATCCATTACTTTGGTAAGGTTGTCCACCTCCACTTCTTTTGTTTTCCATTCTTCTCAACAACATTGTCTTCTCTATTGAATCCTATCTGCATAACGTAGCTGAAGAATCCAAATTTTAGTTTTACTATCAAACATTACAGAAAAACAATCTGGGAAAATATACTCAATTATTAAATGATTTGTTCTTCTTGTAATCCATATAACTGTTAAAATTCTATAAAAATGAAAGTTATGTACTCATAACTATGCAGCCATGGTGTCTGATTTTTGTCCACTTCAACCATGAGTTGCCAGATCCAATCAGATCCAACTTCAGAACCGATCCAGAAGGTTTTTGGTTTCAGGGCTCTGATTCCTTCCCTACCCATAGTTCCCTGAACTTTACCTCAGTACCTCAGATCGAGTCCCCCCCCCCCCCACACCAGTTAAGTATTATACCCATATGCAGAGCAATGAAATCATATAACTTCTATTCAAAACTAACACCAGTATGTATGACAGAAAAAATGGTCGGGTTATGGGAACTGGCAGTTAAGACTGCTCACAGACAGGGAATGCAGAGTCAACCCGGTCATCAGAATCCTATTTGTGACAATTTGGAAGGGGCCAGGTGGGAGGGGTGTTGAACTGGACAAAAATCAAACAACATGGATCTATCATTATGGTGAGTAAATAACTTTCATATCCAGTGTTGTCTATTTTTGTCCACTTTAACTGTGGGACAGATTCCCAAGCATACAAACCTGGGTGGTATCAAGGAAGGACATTTCTGAGGATGGTGGAGTCAAAGGAGGAACATAATCTTGATTGTTCCTCCAACTTACAATGAGATGCAAATGTTTATACTGTTCACCAAGTAGCTGCTGCACAAACATCATCACTAGGGAGCCTAATTGCAAAGGCTGTCGATGTGGCCACTGCCCTTGTGGAGTGAGCTTTAGGTTCAGATTGTAAAGACAAGCCCATCTTATTGTAAACAAAGGAAATGCACTCAGATAATCATCTAGTCACAGCCACTGCTTTGCTTAACTTGACCTTTGGTCTGATTTTCTGGTTCTATGAAGGTTGAATCTCAGCTGATGATGAACATTCAGCATATGAAATGTGTACTCACCTTTGTTTGAAAATCTCAGAAAAAGACTGGTAGATTTATTAACTGGTTCAGACTAGTTTCAGATGCCACCTTAGGAAGGAAAAATGCACTAGATACAATGTAAACTCTGTCTTTCTGAAAAAAAAAAACAAATATGGAGGTTTATATGAAAGTGCTTACATCTCAGAGATTCATCTGGCTGAAGTAACAGCCAACAGAAAAATGATTTCCAGGACAGAAATTTTAAAGCAGCCAATTCAAAGGATGGGAGGGTCAGTGCTTGTAACATGATGGTAAAATCCCATGGAGGCACAAGATCTCTGATAGGAGGTCCTAGCAGAAAAATTCCTTTTATAAAATCTTTAGAGATTCTTAAGGAGTCTATAAAATTATCATTCTGACCGTTGCCATTTGCACTTTGATCGTTGAAAAATTGGAGCCATTGTGGAAAAGTTCCTACAAGAATTCTAAAATGGAATAAATTGGTGCAGAGGAGTTCAAAGCTTTAGGCATGGCCCAAATAGGAAATCTCTTCCACTTCCTGTGGTATACTTTTGTAATGGTCTGTTTTTGAGATGCTGAAATGATCCACACAACCAAAGCGGGAAGCCTGGTGTCTCTAGCTAATGTTAGAAATGGAAGAACCAAGCAGTCAATCTTGTGGCTTTCTGGTCCGGAGGAAGAAGTCTCAATGAATGTGTTAGGAGATCTGGATTGTGGTCCAGTATCCATGCAGACTGTATTAGTAGAGGCCATAGGCAGGGAAACTAAGTTTTTTGAGACCAGAAAGTGGCAATGAGGATCACCCTGGCCCTTGCACATTCTCGCTTTCAGTATGAACTTGTTTATTAGTAGCAAAAAAAAAGGCGTAGAAGAGACCTGAGGGCAATTGTGGACTAGAGCATCACTCTGTAACTGTCCCTGTGGTGGTATCATGGCAAAGTAACTGCTGTATTTGTTATTTAGTTGGGAAGAAAACAGATCACAGCAAGACTGGCTCCAGTGACAGAAAACCAAGGCTGTCACTGCTGGACTGAGAGAACACAGTGAGGCATCAGGACAGATTTGCTCAACTTGCTCACCAGTACACTGGATGACCACGGGATATGCATTGCTATTAGAAAGCATGAGAAGACATCACCCATTGCCAAATGCTCACAGTTTCTCAACACAGGGGATAGCAGTGAGTTCCTCTCTGTCTGTTGATGCACCAAACCACTTGCATTTTGTCCATCTGTACTGATATCACAACACTGGGGTGGACTCCTGAAAGAGCTGCAATGCTAGAAGGACTGCTGTCATCTCCAGGACATCAACATGAAGACTGGCCTCTGTGTGTGACCAAGTGCCCTGGACTGTCTTCCCTTTGAAATGCCCACCCACCCTAGGAGGGATGCGTCCATTGTCACTATCGCCACAGGGAGGTTTGCAGGGAATGGATGTCCATGTACTACTGCATGAGACTTTATCCATCAGGATATGTACATCCTGCCAACTGGGTTAAGCTGAATCTTGGCATGAACTGGATGATACAATTGGGACCATTGCACCACTAGGGTCTACTGAAGCACTCTCATGGAAAATATGGCAAATGGTACCACAAAAATTGTGGATGACATCAGTCCCAGAAAATGCAATATTAGTCTCACTGATGGAGAAGGATGGTAAAGAGCCTAAGCAGCAGTAATGCGCAAGGAGAAAACCCTGGATTTGGGAAGTTAGGTGACCTGCAAGCTTGTATCTAAGTGCCATCTGATAAATTCTATCTGCTGAGCAGGTGTAAAATGACTTTTGGTGAGACTGACTGTGATGCCTAGGTTTTGCAACAGTTGAAACAGATGGCCACAATGATTCGCTAATATGTTGCTGGAAGTAATGGCCAGAAGCCAATTGTTGAGGTACAGGAAGACTTGGATCCCTCGCAGATGAAGGTGTGCTGCCACCACTGCCATTTCCTTGGTAAACACTCTGAGGGCTGTGGTGAAACTGAATGGCAGGGCTCTGAAGTGATTATGACTGGCTCCCAGGTAGAAATGGAGAAATCTCCTCAAATGCTTGTCTACCTTGACATGGTAGAAGTGTCCTTGAGATTTATGGAGCACATCTAATTGTCTTTCCTCAGTAGAGGCAAAATGGAGTAAAGTGTCACCTCCAGAACTTTGTTTGTGTTAAGTACTGATTCAGATGGCTCAGATCCAGGGCCTGAGGTCCCAGATTGGTTGGATGACTCTTTTTTTAGCAGCTTAGAGATCTCTGCTGCTGCAAGTTCCCATTGACTGGGTGAAACATCATGAAATTTCTTCTTTTTGATGGGAGGAAGGGAAATGGTATAGAGAATCCTCTAGAAATTATGCTAAGCACCAAAGAGTCTGTAGTTATGCTTTGCTATGCTTGCGAGTACGAAGAAAAGTACCCCTCCGACCCCCTCGACTGCCTCCAGGATGTAACAGTCAGACAAACCTTCAGGGGTGCTGAAAGGGTTTTTTGGTAAAGGGACCATGAAAGTCCTGGTATTATGGTCCACCTCTGCAGGTGACATCCATTACTGAAACCTTCTCTTCCTCTGAAATGAGGGGGGGGGTCTATTGCCAGGACTGTCCTGGTAGGAGCTCTGTGACTTCCGGAACCGCACCTTCTTACCAGCCCTCTGATTCCTAGAGTAGGACCTCTGAGGAGTGCAGAAATGGATTCCAACTGAAGAGAGTCTTACCATCCTGTTGACTCCTAGTCAATGTGTCTTTCACTTTAGGTCCAAAGAAGTTAGACTCATCAAACAGGGCATTAATGAAAGATGTCCTAAAGCTTTCTGTAAAGTCACAAAGATGCATCCAGGTGTGTCGATGGATGGTAATGCCAGGGTCTGTTGCTCTGGTTGTGTCATTAACTGCATTAGAAAGCAATCACATGGCTATGTTAGAAGTAGACTGGAAGGTTGAAAGCTGGGACTCCACCATCTTTTGGACATCTGCAGGCAAAATACCTGCATAATACTTGGAAATCTTCTTGGTCAGGTCTTTTTGAAATCAGGTGACATGAGTTAAGTAGTTTAGCACTCAAAAGACAAAAGTCACTAAAGCTACATCCACCTCCCAAAGCAATCCATGGCCCTAGACTCCCTGTTAGGGGAATGGACCAAGGAGCTTTCTTCAGACAGTTCCTTATTTGTGGCCACTGCTACTACCATAGTGTCCACCAGTGGACCTTTCCTCCAGTGTTTGTGGTCTGCTGGTGCTGCTAAAGTCTTATCTGGTTTCTTAAAGATAGGCTCTACCATGTCAAGGTCCTACCATGCCCGTTGAGCCATAAAATCAATGAGTGGGTCAACAGGAAGTACCACCCAGGACAAAACAAGCTGGCTCCAAAGGCTTCCAGGGACACGGACTCATATAGAGAAGGATTATCAGTGGACCATCTCCCTTTCTGCTTCAAGTCAAGGATTTGCCAAAAGTGATGTCTTCAGAGTGGGATCTAGGGGAACCTTTACCTCCATCCAAGTTTGTGTCTTTGGTGATAGACTCTGGGAACAATCTAAGTGTTTCCTCTAGCACACCTGCTCTCTATGGATTGATTCCAGAGGGAGGTAGGAAGGTTCTGAATCAGACTGGGAACTAATGTAGCAAGCAGCCTGTGAAAACTGTGGAGACGACCGTCCCTGTTTAATGGGAAGGTGAGAAGCAGAAGTAGATGCTAGTTGGGATTTGGATGGAGGCAACCTGGAGAGAAGTGCATTTTCCCTTGGCATAAAAAGGACCCACTCAAAAGCCTCAAAAGCCGAGAATGCTATCAGCCCTGTCAGAACCTTCCAGTCCCCTGAAAGGAGAGAAGGCTTGGAACTGAAAAACCTCTACCCAGAGACTGACCTCGGTGCCAAGCTGTTGAGAGCCGAGGCTCTGAGGGGAAGAGATGGTTCCAACAACTTTGGTCTCTACTCATCCCCAAGAGCTGACCAACTTGGGGTAAAAAGTGGAAGACAACCTGTTGGAGTCTAACTAACCTGCACTACCAGCTCTGGCAAAGATGCTCCAGGACAGATAGGATCCGAGATACCAGGGTTCTAGGGATGGACCAGGCCCAGATAAGTAAGAGTAGGAGGGGTAGATGGTCCAGCACTTGGTAGATTCCCAGAAGACAGTACCGGGAGAACCTCAAGCATAATCTGCATTTGAATAACTTCCTCATCATCCTGTTGACATCCTGCTCAGTCAGGCTTCTAGATGACTGGGAAGATGACGCCACTGAAGATGTTGTGGAGTACATCCTTTCCTGAAGGATCGGTAAGTGCAGTCTGGGACTCACAGGGTTCAGGGAAAATAGGGACCAAGAAAGTGATGGATAGATGCAATGAACTGACAGTTGTGAACATCTCAGAATCTTTGGATCTGAACCAAACATAAGTATTGGATCCAGCCATCTCTTGTGGGACTTGTCCAATTTCAATTTTTCTTTCTCTTTTGATTTTTCTCTATTTTTATTCTGCTGCTTACCTTTCTTGACTCCTTTGTCTTTCTCCCTTTCGTTCTGTTCGTTCTTAGCATTCTTGTCTTTCCCAGCGGGAGAGGAAGAGGAAGAAGAAGAGGAAGTGGATGGCATGGCAGACCCTGTCTGGGTGGGGGGAGAAGGCCCTTAACAATAAACTTTTACCTCCTGGTGTGAAGTGTCTGGGAGCTAAAGCAGGAGCAGGCCTGACACTGAGTGTCGAGATGGGCAGTGCCCAAGCAATAGACACATAAGGAGTGCAAGTCTTGGGGAGGGAGCTTGTTGCCACACTATGAACAAATTTTTAAACCCATGCCCATCAGCCATGACCCAAAATGCCAAGGAAAGAACACTAATTCAGCTACTAATACTAACTATAAATATTTATCTATCTAAGAAAAGTACAGCACACATTACAAGCTAACCCCATACTAAGACGCTAGCACTAAGACCATCTGTAATAGCTACAAACAGTTATATAGACACACAGCACACTATAAACAATCTTATCAAAAAACTAACTCTAACCCTACAATTCTAAGGCAAAAATCCTTATCCTATTAAACTAAGTCAACTAGAAATTAAATAAAACTTCTCTTGGTACAGGAGGAGAATGATGGCAGTGAAATTTGAGCAAAACTGCACAAACAGGATACAGTTCTCTGCAGCCCTCAAAAATGTGTCTGAATACATCAGGTGGCAGACAATATCTGGGGTACTGACGTGGAGTTTATGGAATTATGGGTAGTGGAGGGGAGGAGACAGAGCCCAGGAACCGAAAAGCTTCAGGATCTGTGATGAGGTCGGATCCAGTCGGAAGTGACAACCCACAGCTGAATCAGATGAAAATATTCAACACTGGATCCACTGTTCAAAATAATTTATTTTACAGCTCATACGCTTACTTCAGTCCAGCTCTCATAGATGTATGCCATTATTGAGAAAACCATAGCTTTGCGCATATGGACCTTCGCTGACAATGTCATGCCTTAGCTCAATGGAACTTTACCCAGATTTGCCATTGCATTAGTGTCTGAGCTCACAAAAATTATATATCACTACCACAACTTCTGTATTGATCTGCAAAGAACTAATAGGGCTAGATGAGATAGATAATTTTATTTTTCTGATGTTAATCAACAAGCCAGATTTTGTGTTCTGTTCATATTCCTAACACAGTTTTGTTATCATAGAAATTGTCCAGTTGTATACTTCTCTATCATAACCTCTCCTGGATGAAAATGAAATTGGTCCTGTATGATCAGTGCTCTACTCCAGCTAAAAACAATAAAATAAAGAGGTTCTTCAACTCTTTTCTTTTAGCCACCAGAGATGTATCACCTGAATACTGTTAATATTGTTGATACTTCTCCCTGTAATTTTGATTCCAGCATATTATTTGTCTAATGCAGCATTTTGTGTGGTATGTTCAGTGTATGAATTATGCATGGTAACAATATATGGCCTTATTGCACTCCTTTCCCAATTTTGGACCACTTAAGTTATTCCACATTTGATCCTAATTGTTGCTTCTTGTTCTGTATACAGATTCCTCAGGAGGCCAATAAGGTGATCCAGTATTCCAATTTTGCTAAGAACTTATCAGAATTTGTTATGGTCCACACAGTTAAAAGCTTTAGAGTAGGCTATAAAGAAGAAATTAGAAGTTATGTACCTACCATAACGTTCCATGTTAGTTGTCTTCTTCTCGCCTTCTTTCTTGCTGGATGGGTTCGGAGCCGATCCTCGGCTCCGACTCGGCCACTCTAAAAGCTCGAGAGCTAGTTCCACTGGCTCGAGGCTCCCCTATATCCCACAATGCTAGGCGGTAACTCCTCAGATCTCGTTTGAAAGCTAAGGCCAGCAAGAAAATTCCATAAGGAACAAGGAAAAAAACTCCTCTAGGTCTGTCCTGGCTAGGGGGAAGGAGGGTGGGGCCTTAAGAAAGAAGGAGAAGAAGACAACTAACATGGAACGTTATGGTAGGTACATAACTTCTAAATGTTAAGTTGTCAATCTCGCCTTCATTCTTGCTGGATGGGACCGCGTCCCTAGCACCTTGTCCCGGGTGGCCTATCGGAACAGACTCTTGAGTACAGTGGAACCAAAGTTGGCTCGGTCTCTAGAGGCCAAGTCCAACTTATAATGAGAAATGAAGGTATGGGGAGAAGCCCAAGTAGCTGCAGAACAAATCGAATCAATAGGCAGCCTATCTATGGAAGTGGCTAAAGCTCTAGTTGAATGAGCCCTGGATTTGGATGGCAACTGTTAATGTCTTATCTCATACACTAGGGTAATCAACGAAGTAAGCCATCTAGAGAGAGACACTTTAGAAACTGGAAGGCCTATTCTACCTTCTGCATAAGAAACAAACAGTTGGTCAGATTTCCTGAATTGTTTGGTCCTGTCTAAATAGTATCTAAGTTGGCGATGAACATCTAAACAGTGTAACTTTTGTTCTGACCTATTAGAATAATTTGGGAAGAAAACAGGAAGCTCAATGGTTTGATTCAAATTTGCCAGTGAAGCTACCTTGGGCAAAAAAGACGGGTTAGTACATAAGGACACCCTATCCTTATGAAAAACAAGATAAGGGGGTCGACTACACAGAGCATGGAGTTCAGAGACTCTTCTAGCTGAAGTGATAGCTACTAAAAAGAGTGTTTTCCAAGAAAGTAACTTTATTGAACATGAAGCCGCAGGTTCAAAGGGGGAAAGAATTAAGGACGTCAGAACCAAGTTGAGATCCCATTGGGGAGGAGGATCTCTGATGGGTGGTTTGAGGAGAAAAACTCCCTTTAAAAAGGCTTTGCAGAGTTTGTGAGACATAATGGAGGACTCTGAAACTCCAACATGAAAGTTCGAAATTGCTGCCAACTGAACTCTAATGGTAGATGGAGACGAACCTGAATGGAAAAGTTTGGCTAGAAAGTCTAGAACTGATTGAATGGAAGCAGTGAAAGGATCTATATTCTTTGACTGCGCCCAAATAGGAAAAACGTTTCCACTTGTTATGATAAATCTTCCGAGTGGAAGATTTATGGGAGGCTATCAAAATATCTCTAACTGAGTGAGATATCAGAGGAAGCCTGGCTAAAGTAGGAATTGGAGGAACCATGCTGTGAGGTTCAGAGAAGGAAGGGAGTGGTGCAACTGACCCGACTGATGGGTCAAGAGGTCTGGAACTGGGTCCAGATGCCAAGGTTGCTCCAACAGATAACGGTGGAGAAATGGGAACCAAACCTGTCGAGGCCAGTAAGGGGCAATGAGGATCATGGAAGCTTCCTGAGCGATGGCTTTCTGTATCAGCTGAGATATCAGTGGGAAGGGAGGAAAAGCATACAGAAGTCCCCGGGGCCAAACGTGCACTAGAGCATCTCAGCTGGGGTGGCCTGGTTGGGGAAAGAGGGTGAAAAAATCGTCGCACTTGCTGTTTTGGGGAGTAGCGAAAAGGTCGCAGGAAGGCCGGCCCCACTTTCGAAAAACTTTCTCCAACAATGAATTCTTCAGAGACCACTCGTGAGGCATGAGAATAGCTCTGCTCAATTTGTCTGCAATCACATTGGACTTCCCGGGGATGTGCGTTGCTAACAGAAATCGCTGAGAAGAAATCGCCCATTGCCACAGTCTGAGAGCCTCTCGACATAGGGGGTAAGATCTGGTTCCGCCTTGTTTGTTGATGTACCACACTACAGACCTGTTGTCTGTCTGAATTGCTATAGTTCCCTTGGGAAGACAGTCTTGTAAAGCTTGCAACGCTAGAAGCACTGCTCTCATCTCTAGGACGTTTATGTGCAAGTGGCACTCGAATGGTTGCCACATGCCCTGGACTGTCCTGCCCTGGTAATGCCCCCCCCACCCGATCAGGGAGGCGTCCATTGTCACTGTAGCAACTGGAGGGGGAGGGACGAAAGGTCTCCCTAGGAGGAGCTGGGGAGATGTGATCCACCAAGAGAGGTGATTCTTGCACGACTGAGTTATCCGAATAGGATAGGACATTGGAAGTCTTTGGAAAGACCATTGTGTGAAAAGCATCCATTGTAAAATTCTCATATGGAAGCGAGCTAATGGTAGAAGGGGGATGGCCGCTGCCATAATTCCTAAGACTTTCAGGATCAGTCTGGCTTTGACTTTGTTGCTCTGCAAGACAAGAGTGACCTGCCTGTGTATGTCTGCTATTCTCTGCTCTGTGAGTCTGGCTGACATATTGACTGTGTCTAGATTTGCGCCTATGAAGGTAATAACACAACAAGGTGACAAGACAGACTTTTCGTAGTTTATTGAAATGCCTAGTGCCTGACATGTGTGAAAGGTGTAGTCTCTGGTGAGAAGTAAAAGATGCTTGGTGGGGGCTGTAAGGAGCCAGTCGTCTAAATAAGGAAACACCTGGAATCCTTGTCATCTCAGATGAGAGGCTACCACTGCCATGCATTTGGTAAACACTCGGGGGGCTGTAGTGAGACCAAAGGGCAGGGCTCTGAATTGAAAATGACTGGTTCCCAGCCTGAAGCGGAGAAACCTCCTGGAGCGTCGACTCATCCTGATGTGATAGTACGCGTCCTGGAGATCTATCGAGCACATCCAGTTGTCCCACCCCAAAAGGGTTAGAATGGACTGCAGCGTGACCATCCGGAACTTTGTTTTCTTGACAAAGTTGTTCAAGTTGCTGAGATCCAGAATGGGTCTCCAGTCCCCTGTTTTCTTTGGAACCAAAGAGAATTTGGAGTAGATTCTGGATCCTGTTTGGTCTGCTGGAACTGGTTGAATGGCTCTTTTTGCGAGCAGCTTTGAAATTTCTAAAGCTGCTTGTTCCCTTTAACTGGGTGGAACGTCTAGAAGGGATTTTTTGGATTGCTTCGGAATGAAAAGGAAAGGGATTCTGTAGCCTTCGGAAATGATAGACTGTACCCACTTGTCTTGAGTATGGGATAGCCAGGCTTCTGGGTACAGTGACAACCTTCCCCCGACTGCCTCCGAAGGTGGACAGTCGGGCAACACCTCAGGGATGCTGAAAGGGCTTGTCGGAAAAGGATTCTCAACTGCCCTGATTCTGCAGGCCCCCTCTGCCTCTAGGACGGCGTCTACCATTATTGTTCCCTCCTCTGTCTCTAGAGGGGAATCGACTCTGTGCGTCAGGCAAATTTCCTTGAGATTGTTTGCGGAACCACATCTTTCCCCCCTTCTGGCCTTTGGGGTAAGGTCTAGAAGGAGTAGAAAAACGGACTCCGACGGCAGAGAGAGTTTTGCCATCAGTCTCGCACCTAGTCAGGGTTTCCTTCACTTGAGGACCAAAGAGGGATGATCCATCAAAGGGGGAATTAGTGAAGGACGCCTTGAAAGGGTCCGCAAAGTTACATAGCCGCATCCAGGCGTGCCTACGCAAGGCTACACCTGTATCTGCCGCCCTACTTGCTCCATCCGCCGCATATGAAAGGAGGCGCATGGAGGAGTTAGTTATAGAATTAAGGGTTGCCAGCTGAGAGTTCATCCTATCCTGAAAACCCGCAGCTGTTGGGTCCTTCAACATTTCACTTGCTTCCTTGAGCAAATCCCTCTGAAGACGAGTGAAATGACACAGGTAATTCAGCGATCTCATAGTAAAGGTCGCTGATGAGAACATCCGCTTCCCGTACCTGTCCATCGACCTAGACTCTTTGTTAGGAGGATGAACAGGCACCGAAGGATCAGCTAACTCCTTCTTGGTGGCCGCAGCCACCACCATAGCATCAACAGAGACGCCTTTGGTCAAAAATTCTTTGTCCTTGGGGGCCATAATAAATTTTGATGGTCTCCTGGGGGTGGGTTCCACTGAGTCAGGAGCCGCCCAAGCCTTCTTTGCCACCACTTGCATAAGGGGGTCAAAGGGAGGGGACACCCAGGAGGTGGAAGGGCGAGAACCAAATGCCTCAAGATACACTGATTCATCCTCTGAAGGGTTGAGGGATGGCCAATTCCCCCTCTGTTTTAAGATTTCAAGGATGTCTACAAAGGAGACATCTTCAGAGGGGGAACGAGGGGAACCTTCAGAATCCTCTAAATCAGTGTCAGAGGTGACAGACTCAGGGGAGTCAATGTGCTTCCTCTTGCACTGCCTCTTCCTAGGGGGCTCTCCTACAGGATCAGGAGAGGCCTCGGAAGAGGAGGAGATCCCCACTGGGGAAACTTGAGGAGCTGGCTCTCTACGGTCAGGGATGAGAGAGTGAGTAGAAATCACCGGAGGCACCATGGGGGGAAGGGCAGAAGGAGCCGACTGTGGAGTTGAACCTGGTTCTAACCCGCTCCTCATGACCTCGAAGGCACCCCTGTCAGGCAGAGCCGGAGGTCTCCGTTCAACTGAAAACCTCCCCCAGCACCGACAGTGATGGCTCCGAGGCCGATGTCGGAGCCGAACTCACCAGCGCCGAAGCACCCAGAGGGAGAGCGGGGTCGGACAAGGGTTCGATGCCACTTGCCCCCTCGGAGCCGACGAGGGAAGTCCGGCACCGGGATTCTTCCAAGGAAGACATCGGAGCAGACGATGGAACCGAAGACAAAGGTATTGGTTCCGACGCCACCACAGTCTCGGGTCTGAGCCGCCCCGGCTCTGAACTCAAAAGAGTCAGAGGAGGAACATTTTGAGTGATGGGAATCGTTCTCAACTGTTGAGTCGGACTTTGAAGCATCTGGGCTAGTGCCTCGGACTTAAGAAGTCGACTCACTACTCTCTGAAGGTCATGGTCCAATAACCTGGAAGACCTAGAAGAGTGGGATCTATGGCTCCGTTCAGACAGCAACGGAGATGCTGGAGCCGAATGAATGGAGCCGATAGATGGAGATCGGGACCGTTTTCTAGATGTCGGTTCTGACAACTTGATCGGAGCCGACTCAGCTATGTCTTCCTCGGCTCCAGCCGGAGCCGAGAACACCGTAGGGGCTTTTATTCGAGATTCATCGGCTCCGGCCGGAGCCGATGTTCGAATAGCCTTAGGACCTCCAGAAGACGGCTCAGAGGCTGGAGCCGAAGGTCTGGAAGGCTTCGAGGGTTTCCCCGATGATTGAATCGAGGGACCCTCAGGCTTCAATAAACCCCTTAAAATGAGTTTATTTTTTCGCTCCTGCAGGACTCTAGGGCTGAAGCCATGGCAAACAGCACATGAGTCCTGCAGGTGCAAAGGTCCCAGGCAATACACACAAGAAGTGTGACCGTCTGTCAGAGACATCTTCTGACAGCACGAGTCACACTTCTTAAAGCCTGAGACCTTTGATTCCTTAGACATATCTAAGGGGAAAGTGTAACCACACAACACACACACACACACACACACATTACACTTAAAAAATAATTAAACTAACTTAAATTAAGTTAAATTAATAAAATCCCTACAAAACACAGTCACTCACTACTAGGAAGGGAGGGACTGGCCCTAAGGCCCGAGGGAAAATTTCTATAGTTTTTTGGAAAAAGGGGGTGGAAATTAACAGGGAATGGATAAACTACTTTACAATAACTCTATATAAAAAACTAACTTAAAATAAGGGGAAAAAGGCTAAGAAAACTAGTTTCTATACCAAAACTAACCTGAGCCGGTAAGAACGCACCTCGATCGCTGTAGCGGCAAACGAGATCTGAGGAGTTACCACCTAGCATTGTGGGATATAGGGGAGCCTCGAGCCGGTGGAACTAGCTCTCGAGCTTTTAGAGTGGCCGAGTCCAACCCATCCAGCAAGAATGAAGGCAAGATTGACAACTTAACATTTACTATTTTTCTGAAAATTGCTTGCTGTCTCTATTATCCAGTAGATGCTGGCAAGTTGATCTGTGGTGCCTCTGCCTCCTTGTAAAACCAGCTTGCATATCTTGAAGTCATTTGCCTATATATTGTAGGAGTCCAGCTTGCAGGATCTTGAGCACTACCTTAATAATATGTGAAACGTGTAACTGTTCAGTACTTTGAGTTCCCTTTAACACTGCCTTCTTTTGGGGGGGGATTCAAATATACACTAACATCTTTCAGTCTTAAATCCAATGGCCACTGTGTGTTTTATGAATTTGCTGGCAAATTCCAGGAAATACTGTAAGAGTATAAGGATTTAAACAATTCAGTTAGGCTTCTACCACTTCATGCAGCCTTGTCATAAAAAGAAATTATGTACTCACCATAACGTTCCAGCTATGTTGTCGATCTTCATTTATCCTTGACCTACGGGACTCAGTTCCGAGTCTCAGAACCGGCTTGGCCGTTACAACAGCTCGTATGAACCAAACACTCGTGAGCCAAGTACTTACCCAGAATGCCTCTCTCTACATTACCTCAGATTGACTTAGCAACTATAGTACAAGACTAGAAAAAGGAAGTACTATAACCATTGAAGAGGCTATGTCTAAGGTCATACATGAGGAAACAGATTACCAGGACTAAGGTCCATTCCTCAAAGAGTCTGAAGGAGGGGGAAGGAGGGTGGGGCTGTCAAGGATAAATGAAAATTGACAACGCAGATGGAACTTTACGATGAGTAAATAACTTCTTTATCTGATGTTGTCAATCTTCATTTATCCGTGACCTATGGGACAGAGTCCCCAAATACCTTGTATTTTGGGAGGCCTTATGGAAAGATATTCCTGACCACCATAGAACCAAATAAAGCTCTTCCCCTGGAGACCAGATCCACTTTGTAATGAGTAATAAAGGTATGTGGAGAGGCTCACATCGCATCTGCACATATATCATCCTTAGAAGCCTTGGAGCAAAAAATAGCCGATGTGGCTATAGCTCTTATTGAGTGTGCACTAACTGGGGCTGCCAATTTGAGGTTTTTCCTGTTGTAGATAAAGGTAATGCATTCTCTTAACCACCTTTGAAACTGATTTACTTATGGAAGGACCTGAAAAGGAAAAAAATTACTGGTCTGACTTTCTAAAATCTTAAGTTCTGTCAAGATAAAAACGTAATTGTCTGTGAACATCCAATAAATGTAAGCAGTATTCTCCCTTACTGGAAAAATTAGGGAAGAATACAGGCAATTCAATGGATTGATTAATGTTATTTTCAGATACAACCTTTGGAAGAAAGGGTGAACTAGTTCCTGAGGGATGGGACAGGAGATCTGGAACTGGGTCCAAAGTCCATGGGCATCGAAGTATGTAAGGCCAAGGAAAGGGGAAACAAACTTTTCAAGGCCAAAATGGGGCTATGAGGATCATATTGCTCTTCAACCTTATGGCTTTCTTCAAGAAAAGGGGTATCAGAAGAACAGGGGGAAAGGCACAGAGTAGACCTGGGGGCCAGTCGTGAAGGACAGCATTTCATGGGGTCTCCCCTGAGGGGGATCAGGGTGAAGTAGCTGCTGATCTTGTTGTTCTGGGGGGATCCAAACAGATCACAGCAAGGCTGGTCCCAGTGACGGAAAATCTCCTTCACTACTCTGGGATTGAGAGACCACTCGTGAGGCAGGAGGATACATCTGCTCAGTTTGTCTGCTATTATGATGGAGCTCTTCGGTATGTGCATTGCTACCAGAAAGCGGTTTGAAGATATCAGCCATTGCCACACTCTGAGAGCTTCTCAACAGAGGGGATAAGACTTTGTTCCACATTGCTTGTTGATGTACCAGACTACTTACATGTTGTCTGACTGTATCACAATCGTTCTAGAAGGAGGACGGTTTGAAAGGCTTGCAACGCTAAGAGCACTGCACTCAGCTCCAGGACATTGATACGATTGCGGACAAAGTGCCTTGGACAGTCCTTCCCTAAAAATGCAACCTCCACCTAATCTGGGGGGCATCCATGGTCACTATGGCCTGGGGATGTGGTGAAACAAATGGCCAGCCCAAAAAATTTCCTCGGATTCCATCCACCAAGACAAATCCTTCTTGCAGCAGTTAGCAATCTGGATGTGATGAGACAGAGGATGAGTGAGGATAGACCACTGGGAGGATAGAAGTCACTGTAGGATTCTCATGTGGAATCTTGTCAGTGGTACTAATGTGATGGCCGCCACCATGGATCCCAGTGCCTGTAAAACTAGTGATGCAGGAAAATCTTTATTGGAGAAAATAGGGTAAACCTGTGATCTTATTTACTGTAATCTGTGAGTAGGAAGGGAAGCTATGTAAGAAGTCATGGGCAGGCTCCTATGAATTCCATCTGCTGGGTCGGACTTAATTGAGACTTGGCAAAATTCACCATTACACCTTGACAAGAACAAGTGTGTCGGTTTAAATCTCTTGTCTGTTCCAGTAGATGCCTTATGGGGGCAGTAAGGAGCCAGTCATCCAGATATGGAAACACTCAAAATCCATGCAGTCTCAGGTGAGCTACTACTGCTGCCATACATTTGGTGAATACCAGGGGGGTGGGGGCTGTGGTGAGACTGAAGGGCAGAGCTTGGAAATGATAATGACTGGCTCCCAGTTGGAAGCGGAGGAACCTCTTGGAGTGTTTATTCATTTTTATGTGGTAATATGCATCCTGAAGGTCTACAGAGCACATCTAATTGTTCTTCCATAACAAGGGATGAATAGACTGAACCGTGACCATCCGGAATTCTGTCTGTTGAACAAGCTTGTTCAGAACAGAGATCCAAAATTGGTCTCCAGTCCCCTGTCTTTTTTGGCACCAGAAAGAACCCTGAGTAGAATCTGGATCCTATCTGGACTGGCAGGACTTCTTGGATGTGTCTTTTTTCTAGCAACTTTGAATTTCCAGAGCTAACTGATCCCTCTAATTGGGTGGAATAATGGGAATCTTTCTTCCTAGTTTTGGGGTAAGGTCAAATGGAATATAATACCTCTGGTAATGATCCTTAGCACCCAAGAATCTGTGGTTATCTTTTGTCAGGCTAGTGGGTACAAGGATAGTCTTCCCCTGACTGCCTCCAGAGGCAAGCAATCGGAGTTCCTTTCAGGAGCGCTGGTAGGGTTTCCCTGAAAAGGAATCTCTGTAACCCTGATTTTGCAGCCCACCTCTGCTGCATGGTTGACATCTTCCATTACAGCTCCCCTCTCTGCCCTGGGGGGACTCATTACCATATGTGTCCTGGAAAGGCCTTTGGGTCTTCTTGAACCACATTTTCCTGCTTCTCTGATTCCTGGAATAGGAGCGTACGCCCATGGCAGACAGGGTTTTTCCATCTTTTTCATACCTGGCTAATGTATTTTTCACTTTGGGGTCAAATAGCGATGATACGTCAAATGGAGCATTGACGAACGAAGACTTGAATGGCTCCGCAAACTGACATAAGCACATCCAGGCATGCCTCATTATGGCTATGCCTGAATCCACTGCCCTAGTAGTCCCATCAACTGCATGTGCAATAAGCCTCATGGACGAGTTAGAAATAGACTCTAGGGTGGCAAGCTTATCTTGCACCTCATTAGACACAGCTCCCGCAAGGGTATTTAAGAGCTCCTTGATCAAATCCTTCTGAAGTCTAGTGAAATGAGCCAAGAAGTTCAATGACCACAAGGCAAAGGTCGAAGAAGCATAGACCCGCTTTCTAAATCTGTCCATCACCCTAGACTCATAGTTAGGGGGATGAACAGTGGAACTTTCTTCTACTAGTTCCTTCTTGGTGGCCACCTCCACCACCATAGCATCTATTACTAAACCTTTGGCCCAGTGTTGATGGTCCTCTGGAGCTGAAAAAATGTTATCTGGTCTCCTAGGGATTGGTCCTATAGAGTCAGGGGCCTTCCATTCCTGCTGGGCGATCAGCTTAATAAGTTCGTCAGCCTGTGAGTCACCCAAGAGGTAGATGGGCAAGCACCAAAGGTTTGCAAGTACACAGACTCCTCTGACGATGGGTTTTGGGACTTCCAGCCACCCCCTCTGTTTTAATATTTCAAGAATGTCTCCAAAGGAGACATCTTCAGTGGGTGACCTGAGGGAACCCTCCCCATCATTGAAGTTCGTGTCTTCTGTGACAGATTCTTCTGGGGAATCAAGGTGTTTCCTCTTACATGACCTCTTCCAAGGTACCTCCTCAGTGGGAGCATTTGTTGAAGAATTGGAAGGGGTGGGGCCCTGTAAGGGGGTGTCTTGCAGCCTTGGTGCTTGCTATCCTGGCAGGGAGGTTGGTTGGTGGAAGCTCTGGACCACAGGAGTCCCAGCAAAATGTTCCAATGGTGGAGAAAACAGCTGAGAGACTACAGAGGCCAAGGTCCTCTCCATAACTTGAAAACCAGGTCCCCAAAGAGGGATGGGAGCAAAGGACTGGGAAAGACAACCTTGGAACTGTGCTACTCTGAGGAAACCGCCATCAAGGCTAAAGCCAAGGAAGAGTCCACAAATGGCTTCATGAAGTTACAACCCTGGGAGTCCATTAGTTCTGAAGAAATTGAGGAGCTCACAGCAGAGACTGGGTCCAAAGACATGAGAGTTGCCAGCACCAGGACAGCTGGAATTGGGAAAGTCAGAGCCAAGGTCTCTAAAGCCACCTTTTTTAGAGGAGGAATGTCCGGTGGAGTCCTTGGAGAAAAATGCTCATCTTCAGAGGCGAGTGAAGCCTGGGAAGAAGTGGGAGGATCCCTCGCCACAAGGAGCTGATCCACCAACTTCACAATGTTGACTTCCATCAGAATCTTAGAGGAACGTACCAACAAGGCTGAAGGAGATTCCGGCCTCTCCAAAAAAGAAAGACTTGGAAGTTGCCCCACAAAGGGGTCTACAGAAGGAGAATACATGGTCCTAGGAATCAAAAGAAATCGTGGTTCCTGGGATATAGGTGCAGGTGACAGGACTCATGCCACAAAAATTGTTGGCACCATAGTAACCGTCACTGAGGAAGGAGAGGTAATATGATGGAGCAGCGTTGAGGTGGACGGTACTGAAACTTGAGGTACCAAGGTAGTCACTACTACTGAAACCGAAGGCATTGGTTCTGTAACTTTTGTGGTATCCATCTTCAGTTCCGCAGAAACAGTGGAAACTGAAGGTTTGATTTCTTATGTGCTGTAATCGTAGAGGATGCCTGCTCAGAGAGACTTCTCTTTTTTATGTGTTCAGTTTTAGTAGAAGAAGAGGAAGATGATGATGGAGAAGACACTTTGGATTTAGCGCCTCTAGGCTGACCAGACAAGGCCTCTTCAAAGGAAGTTTTTATTAAGCCTTTCAGAATGAGTTTATTTTTCCTCTCTACAAGGGCAAAATTACTAAAGGCTTGACAAATATTGCACTGTTGCTGAAGGTGCACTGGGCTCAAGCAATACACACAAGAAGCATGACCGTCTGAATTTGGCATTTTCCTCCCACAAAAAGAACACTGTTTAAAATCAGTAGTTCCCTTGCCCTTATCTGTCATGTTGAGTAAAAAGATCAACGGCACAAAACACTCATGCTAAAGCCATATACACATGCAAGAGAAGAGGGAAAGGAGAGAGAGAAGGGCTATGGTAAGCCAAAAACTACCAGAGGTAGAAGAAAGGGATAACATTGACAGCAATGGTAGGACAGATACCACATGCTAAGAAAGAGACAGGGATAGAACACTCACTCAAAGAAATGATAAAATTTAAGAGAGAGGGACTACTAGATGGGATACAAATAAAGCCAACTGGGTAGGATAAAAAAGGACTTTAGAAAACTCTTAAATAGAAGAAGAAGACATTTTTACTTAACTCAAGGAGAGTTCAGCTGATGTCGCTTTACTAAAAGAGCAGCAAATGAGATATGAGGTAATTTAGAGACAGGCATTCTGGGTAGGTACTTAGCTCAGGAGTTTTTGGTTCACACGAGCTGTTGTAACGGCTGTCAGTTCCGAGACTCGGAACAAAGTCCCATAAGTCAAGGATAAATGAAGATTGACAACATCGGATTCAAGGTTTTCCAGGGCCCATTTCACTTCATGCTGTAGATTAGACAGCATACCATTGTATCGATCACAGAATTTGGGGTTCTTCCTATATATTCCTGTCACCTCTTCTTAGTATTTTCTACTTCTGCCAAATACCTCCCATCCTTCTTCTTAATAGTGCACATTATTAAATGGAAGTTTCCCTTAATATCACATATCTTCTTAAGGAGATCTCTTGTCTTTTTCATTTCATCATCTTCTTCCAGTTATTTGCAATGCCTATTTAAATGGATCTGTTTATCAGTTTTTGATATTCTCTGAAACTCCACATTCAGTTTAACAAAGGTTCCTAGATCTTTCCTAAGACAGTGAGAGAAAGGAAGACCCTCACTTACTCCTAGCTTCAGTATGGAGTGGATTATACACACATAAGATATGAGGTAACAAGCGGGTGACAAATAAACACCAGAAACTGAGTTGTGGTCCCAGAATAAACAGCACTCTACAAAGGCTGTGCTGGTTCAATCACAGGCTGTGTAGGACCTGATACTGCTGTCCACCAAGGTTCTCTAATAGTAGGCTTTTGAACACACTTGTGAGGATAAGTTCATTCACTCATGCCAGACAAAACTTCACTGCACTGACCACTGTTTCTCCATCCAAGACCCCAAACTCTGGCAACCCCTACATGAAAATGTAGCTAAAACATCTGAATACTCTAATTTCCAGTGTTAAGTCAAACAATTTCTGCAGGAACAATTCAAACATAACTATCATAACACAGGTCTTTATCACATAACTAAGCAAATCTCATACTGCATCTATTACCTTACCCCTCTATCTTGACACCTCTATAGCGATCGCTTACACATGATACAAAAAAACTTCTTGTAAATATCTGTGTACTACTTTATTTATTTATTTTATTTGATTTGAAGTTTGTTATTTGAAGTTTGTTAACTCGGAAAGTCCATTGGGCCAAGGTGAGCCCTTTTTTCAATGGAGGCCCGGACAGAAAAGCTCCACAGTATATATGTATATACAAAAAATAAAAATAAACAATAAAACAGGTAGTTTATCCAGAAATGAATACAGTAATAGTTTAAAAATTTGTATGCAACAGATAATACAAGAATAATACCAGGATATAATACAGTATGTTTTAGATACAGACAATTGATGGTCAAGCAAAAAGTATAACAAACAGTAACAGTTACATCAGTAGAAGATTCACCCCCTTTGTCCCCCTTACCCCCCCCATATGTGGCAAGCAAAAAGCATAATTGAGCTAAGGTAGGGCAGTATAAGTAACAAGAGGAGGTGGGGGGGTTAGGATGGATGAGAGCAGGAGCATTCCAAGGAAGAGGAGAGATAAGAGTATAGCAATGCCTTAAAAGAGGATAGATTTTGTGTAGTATGGATATGGGGAGGGAGTGAGTTCCATTTGCGCGCAAAGGAGAAAGACCAAAGAAGTTGACCTGGGCTACGTGATGGTTTGTGTACAGCAAGAAGGTTTTGATTGTTAGATCTGGAGGTGTGGGTTGGAATATGCATAGTGAGGACGGAGGAGAGGGAGGGGCAATGAGAAGGGATGAAAATGAGTTTGTGGACAGTGGAGAGTTGAATGTAGGATAGGTAGTGAGGGAGTTCTAGCCAGTTCAGGGAGTAACAGTGGTGGTAGAGAGATTTAGAACTAGTAGCAAATTTGGCAATTTTATTGTAGCAGGATGCTAGTTTACCTTTCAGGGTTGCTTACAGGTTGGTGAGGAGAGGAGCCCCCATGCATGATGGAGGGGAGGAGGTATGTGGTCGAGAGGGTAAGCTTAGTCAATGGTGTGAGGAAGCGATTCTGCCGGTAGAGCATTCCTAGTATCTTATGGGTTTTCTTAATGTTGGCTTGGAGGTGAAGGTTGAATTTTAACTGTTCGTCTATAACTATGGAAAAAGTATTTGTGTCTGTTTTGGGGTTTTTAGAAGGGGTAAAGATCATGATTTTAGTCTTGGTGCATTAAGGGCTAAGTGATTCTTTTTCATCCAAAACTCTGTGCTGTCAAATGCTGCTTGTGTTAATTGAACAAGTTTAGGAAGGGAGTCTGCACAGCAAATAATGGCAGAGTTGTCTGCATATTGGATGAGTTTGGCAGTGGGGATGCATTTATGGAAGCCATTTATGAAGATATTGAATAGCAGAGGGCCCAGGATAGATCCTTAGGGTAAGGTGAGGTGGTATTAGTCCAGTTGGCGGCTTGCTGTCTATCAGAGAGATAACTGGAAAACCAATTCAGAGAGGAGGGAGAGAGATCAAGTTGGGTGAGCTTTGAAAGAACAGTGTGGGATATTGTATCAAAGGCTTTAGAAAGGTCTAAGAGAAGAGCAGATACAATATAACCAGAATCGCAGGGGTGGTTGATGTTTTCAAAAAAGGATAGGAGGGCTGTGGTGGTACTGTGGCCAGATCTAAATCCATGTTGTATAGAGGTAAGTAAGTGATTGTCTAGGAGGTATGGTAAAAGTTGAAGGTGAATACATTTTTTCAAGGATTTTTGAGACTGGGGAGAGGATGGCGATGGGGCGAATGTTAAGGATGTCAGTGTTCTTGCCTCATTTATGTAAGGGATTGATGTAGGCTTTTTTCCAGAGAAGGGGTACATATGATTCTTGGATAGAACAGTTGATTAATATGCAAATTTGGAGTGTATTGCCATCTGCAGCTATTTTGAGGAAGTTATTTGGAAGGTTGCCAGGGGAGTTTGAGCAGGGTTTTAGTTTTTGAAGGAGTTTTTTTTATAGTGGATACTGGAATGGGTTTAAAGGAGAAGAGAGAGGGGTAGAGAGAGTATAGTAAGAGAAGGGGGGTTATGAGAAGTAGGAGTTGATGGAATGATGGAGTTGTGGGGGAAGGATGTGGTGAGCTTAGTAATAGAGTCTATGAAGAAGTTGTTGAATTTGGTGTCAATGGAGTGGTCAGGGGAGTAGGGATCAGGGCAGGGATTAGTTTTTTTTTTTGCCAGGACTGAGGAGGTTGGTGATACTGCTACAGAACATTTCTGGATTGAATTTATGGCTGGATTGAAGTTGAGAGTAGTAGGATTTGCGGTGAGACACAATTAGTTTTATTTTTACTTTATTGCAAAGTTGTTGGCATTCGGCAAGAGTGTTGGGTGTTTTAAGTTTTTGGTGGAGTTTCCATGCTTTGCATGAGTATGCATGAGAGCTAGGGTGTCTATGGAAAGCCATGGGGCAGTAATGGATTTTGCTCTTAGTTCTAGGAGGGGCACAGGAGTTTAGAAGGTTGGTAAATGTAGTGTTAAAGTGAGCGACACCGTTGTCAAGAGGAAGAGTTTTCAGAGGGTTCCAGTTTATTAGTTTTAGGTTATCTGAAAAGGATTTGGGGTTGAAATTTTTGAGGTTGTGGGTTAAGATATAGTTATGCTGTAAGCATATGAGGGAGGGGGTGCAACGAATGAAGGCAGGCAAGTGGTCACTGAGAGAATCAGACAAAGTGCCACTATCTGAGATATTTTTAGGGTGGTAAACTAAAATCCAGTCTAGGATGCTTCCTGAGGTGTTGTCTTTATTGGGTCTAGTAGGAGTCTTAACTATTTGAGAAAAGTTGTGCAAACTGATAGTATGGGATGTAGTGGTTGATTGAATGGAAGTTCAGTTGAGAACCAAGAAAGTATGTTTTCCAGAAGGGGAATATTATTTTCAGGAGGGATGCATTGGGTGGCTATGACTATGTTTTTGTGGTTGTTGATTTTTAGGAGGGCTAGGGTCAACTCAGCTGTACTGAATTTTGGTATAGAGTTAGTATACGGTATTACTGTTAGGAAGGAGGAAAAGAGTAATGCTACTCCACCTCCTTTATTTTGGGTTCTGTAATTTCTAATAATTTTATAGTTGGGTGGGGGTGATTTTCAAGTCCTTCAGATGAGGTTTGAGTAATGTTTCGGTGACTACTATGTCAGGGAGGTTGTGAGACAGTCAGGCATGGAAGATAGGTAATTTTTTACATAGGCTTTAGGCATTAATGGTAGTGAAAAGAAGAGATCAGTGGTGGGTGGAAGTAGGGGTTGGAGGTTGATATGAATGTTGGTTTGTTGAAGGACCAGGGTTAAGGTGAATGTCTCCGGAGAGGAGGACAGAGATGAGTTTAAGAATGTAGTTACGAAGTTTAGAGCAACAGTTAAGTTGGGGCTGAAAGAAGGCATGCATGAGGTATAGGGATTGTGATGGATGGGGTGGATAGTTATATAGGTGAGAATCTTGATGGTGAAGAGCAGGGAGTTATTGGTATGGAAGATGTGAGGTGTAATATAAGAAGTGAAGCAGGGTTCTTTTGAGGAGTGTAGAGAAGTAGTGTGTAGGGGAGGGGAGTAGTGGAAGCTAGGCAGACAGGTTAGGTGAAATATGAGGCAGAGGGAGAGGAGAATGAGGATTTGCAGTAGGAGGGTTACAGGGGTGATGTGCATGGCCATGGTAGTGTGGGGTGGAGGAGAGGGGGTGTCAAGTTGTAAGTAAAGAGAAAGGATGAGGTATGGAGTGGTATGTTTAGTGTGGAGTAGGAGGGAGGGAGTTGATGTGTAGAGAATGAATATGTGGTTTATAAGGAGTAGATGGAGTAGGAAGGGTGTGGGAGGGAAGGAGTAGATGTGTATAGAGAGCATAGGTGGATTACAGAAGTAGATGGAGTAGGGAATGTTAGCCTAAGAAAGTGGGGGTGTGGACAGAGGGATTGATAGGGGTGGGATAGATGATGAGGGTGTTGGATGGAGTATTATAGGCTGATTAGGCAGTGGGAGTGGTAAAATAGGTATAAATGTAGAGGTGGTGGGGTCGGATGGGAAATGGGGGCATGGAGGGGGGCGGAGTGAGCCTGCACAGTGAATGGAGTGGGCAGAGCCAACTAGAAGTGATTTGTGAGACCAGAATGTCTGCAGAAACTATCAGTGAAAACACAACTGTTAATTGGGAGGAAAGATCACAGGTAAGCCTGGAGTTAATTCAGAGAGTGTGAGGTAATGGGTACCAGGGTAGGTATACAGTAGGAGAGGATTGAGGGATATAACAGAAATTAGAATGCTGAGAGAACCGGGAGCAGGGCAGTAGTGCACAGTAAATGACTGCACTTAGAAATGGGGTGTACTGTCATCTAGTGGCTAAAGTATGAACGGCTAAAAGTGAGTAGAATAAGCAACACTGCAGGCAGAAAAAGAGGTAGTGAAGCAGGGTTGCCAGACGTCCCTATTTGAGCGAGATTTCCTGGGATCAGCAGCCCAATCCCGAGTCCCGCACTGCCGGTTTAAATCCCGGCGAAACAGCCCTCTTTTTTTTTTGATTGGACCGTATACCGGCATACAGGTCAATCAAAAATCGCTAAATACAGAGCTGCTGGTGTTTAATGCGGAACATCAGGCAGTTCCGCATTAAACATAGCTCAGTTTATTGAGTTTTTTGATTGGCTCATACACCGGCATACGGGCCAATCAAAAATTGGTAAAGACGGAGTTACTTGTGTTTAATGCGGAACTGCTTGATGTTCTGTATTAAACAGAAGTAGCTCCATGTTTTTAAGCGTTGAAGACCTTTTTTTTTTTTTTTTTTATTTTTTATGGTCCTCACCTTGTCCCTACCCGGCCAGTCGGAAATCTGGCAACCCTGTAGTGAAGGGGGGAAAAGTAGGGGAAGGAGACTGCCTTTAAACAGCCTGTGTGCATGCTGTATGCTTAGGTAAAAAAAATTATGATTATAGACCTAAGAACCCCTACTAACCCATTTACATCAAATTTCCCTTACAATTTTACTTCCTTATACTTACCCACTATTGTACTGTTATGTTGTTTCATTTGACCTACTTGCAAAACCTCTGCCTATGGTGCATTCAGGTTCATAGGTGTGTACTAGGCTAATGGCCCTGGAGCCTTTATAAGCCTAGCCCATAAAAGTGTCCTGGCATCGTGCCATCCGACATTAGTTCCCAGTGCCTCTATCATGTACAGCCACTGTAGTGATCCCCGGGGTGAACTTTCTATTTCCCATCCACTCATCAAAATTTCTCTTGAAGAGGGCCAGTGAGGTGCTCTGCTTGACATCTATGGAAAGTCTGTTTCAGAGCATGGGCAGTCTCTGGGTTATGAACCTGTCCCTCTAGTATCTTCTGTTGATTGTGGTAATGAGGTTAAGGTCTCTGCAGCATGTGGTGCGGAGGGATTTGGATTTCCTTAGATGTAGCATTTCTAACAGAGCTGGATCAGACATGGCTTTGTAAGTCAAGTAGAGATCGCCTCTTAGTAGATGATATGCGACAGAGAATAGCTAAATTTTTTTGAGTCTGTCCATGTAGGACATGTGTTTAAGACCTAGGATGCACTTCATGAGGTACTTTTGTGGCCTTTTCAGCTGATGCATGCGTCTAGTGAGGTACATGCCAAAAGGGCATTATACTCGATGATTGGCCTAATGAGGGAAGAGTAGAGAGAAATGATGACGTCTTTCTTTCTGGATGCAAAACCCTTGATAATGAGATGTGCCACCATACCTCTCAACCGTACTGAAATCCTCGGTAAATACCGGTTTTGACGGCAAAATAATGGTGTGCCATGAATTCCCGAGTGGCCCCTTAAATTTCCAAATTTCCCAGGCTTTGTTTTATTTGAATTTTTTTTTTGAATGAATGACGTCATCACGTGCATGGTGCACGGTGCAGGGCATGTATGATGATGTGCAGGCAACCTGTCAGAGAATGCCCAAGCCATTACTTATTTTACTTTAACTTTTGCATTACACCAGTCTGCGTGTTATACTTAATTTAATTTAACTTAACTTTTGCATTTGACCAGTCCTCATGTTATATAGGCAGTGCCTTCTTTCCCCGGCTCCTCCAAGTAAGGTAAAAATTCTGTTACCAGGTCTTTTTGTTGCTTTATGTGTGAGAAGGGTTACCAGGTCACCAGGTCTTTTTGTTAACTTGTGTGCAAGAGAAATGGTAGTGGCAGTTACATTCTGCAAGTTAAGTTAAGCTGCATTCTGGTGTGGCCCAAAGTTTAAATAAAACAAAATTTGGAAGACAAGAAGTACGCTTTACTTTTCAATTGGTAACATTTTATATGCATTTACATAGGTTCATTTACGAACGTTAGACTGAGGTTTGAGAAAAGGTATGACCGTAAAATGGACTAGTAGATCCATTTTTATTATTCCACGGGTGGTTAAGGCTAGGATTTCAAAGAAGAGGATGCCTCCCCATAAAAATGGAAGATGTTATATGATGTGGTTGTGCTTTCAAGTATGCCTTACGAGGACCGTTATTTGTTTGAGTCACAAAAAGTCGATATTCCTCTCTGTTCCATGTTGAAAAGATTGTTGCACATTCCGTGTTAACTAATTACCATGATAAATAATACAAAATCATAGCAATTCATCAAATAACGTATTATACATGTAAAATAGGTTTGTGCCATCTTTGAGTCTCATAGTTGAAGTCGTTTGTAATCTGTTAACAAGCGTTCCATATTTTGCCCTTTTTTGTGAGAGAGAGTCTATAGAGTGCCACATTTTGGAGGTGAAATGTTGAAAGCTGTGGATGTGTCTGTCAAGATTATTTTCTGTTATTGATGCTTACTTTATAAGTTAGGTTCCCCACCTAATTGTCCACTTCTTAGTTAGTAATTCTGGGCAAATTGTACTGCATGCCATGTCTCTTAATGCTGTATTTATTTACTTTGAAGGTGAGATTGCTCCTTCTGCATCAAGTGTGAATTTCTTTAGACTATGCTGGAGAAAATTCAAATGTTTTTATTGAAGTAATTATCATACCTATTAAAGTGAAGGGGAAGATTTTTTTTTGTCAGAGGCAGAATAAAATGTAATGATGATGTTAATAATATAGTGATACTGTGCCCAGGACTGGAGGGAACACAGTGGCAAAATTAGTTTTTTTTGTGTGTGTGGGCCAGGGTGTGGGTGAGAAACGGAAGCAGCACTGTTCATCCTGTTGTGCGTGTATGCAAGAGAAATGGCAACAGCACTGTTTAAGTTAAGTTAAGCTGCATTCTGCGAGGAGAGATCAGGTGTGCGTGAGAAAAACATGGAAGCAGCACTGTTCATTCTGATTTTGCAAGGAGAAATCTGGCATCATCGGCAGCTACATTCTGCAAGGAGACTCTGTTAAGTTGCATTCTGGTGTGGGTGAGAAATGGAAGCAGCACTGTGGGTGTATGTGAGAGAAACACACTGAGCAGTTATGTCTCTAAGACTCATGAGGAACAGCTGCTGTGTGTGTGTGTGTGTGTGTGTGTGTGTGTGTGTGTGTGTGTGTGTGTGTGTGTGTGTGTGTGTGTGTGTGTGTGTGTGTGTGTGTGTGTGTGTGTTAAGTTAGCAAGAGAAACGCTATATTTATGAATATATTTGTGAACTTATTGGTACTTTATATGTCTTTGCAATCTTTACTTTTAGATGTTCAGGTAAAATTCTGTGATTGCAATAAACCAATTTAATGTGTGCACTGAGAAAGATATATCTTGATCATCAGCACTACCAAAGAGCAAACTTTGTGAGCACATTGCTACTTGCAATGTGGTTGCTGTCCATACGTTCATAAATTTGTAAAGATGTGCATTTAGCTGCCATTCTGTGAGCATATAACCCCTGATGTAATAGCCTTTCAGGAGTAGCATTCCATAAAATGTTGCATGCCAAGTAACAATGCAATATGCATGTCTGTATATCATAATGGTTTACCATATTAAAACAATGTGTAACTGTATACATCTCTTCTCTTGTGTTAGGAATTGTTAGTGTGCCATGTGCCAGAAAATGACACTTTAAAGCATCTGTATGTCCTATGTATTCTTTCTGTTTGGGAAATTGGAATTTTTCCTTTGAACATCCTTTCTAAAAAAAGAAATTTGTTAATGGGGGTTAAGTTTGTTATTAAATTGTAGTGTAAATAAAAATATCAGTGTTGTAATGGGGCAAGAATGTACGAAAGGTGATTAGATTGTAGCTACTTACTTGAAGTAACAGAACCAGGAATAGTAGCAGGCTGTGCCAGAATTTTATGTGTCTGTTAGGGACAGCATAACGTGATACTTGACTGTAGTGCACTGAAATTGAAAATAAGTGCGAGAAGCGGTGCAAGATGCCTATGGCTTACACTACTGTCATTTTATATATATATATATATATATATATATATATAGAGAGAGAGAGAGAGAGAGAGAGGGCAGTATGTCATTATTGGTTCATGCATTTTGTTTCATTGCCTAATGGAAAAATGTTCAAACAATAAATTTAAAACGCGCTTTGTCTAACAAGTGTGCTGTATTATACAAGGAATATAATTTAATAAAGTCAGAAAGGTGCACCAAAGAACACATGTATGTTTCTTGTTTTGTGTGCAAGGGGCCAATGATTTGAAAACAGCCCAAAGGTAATTTTTATCCACCACTGGCCAGATACATTTTCTTTGGATGTGGTGTGGGTTTCAATGCTGTTTTAATGAATGTTAGTTTCTAGGCAGAGAAGTTTTAATGCCAAGTCTATTTTCATTGTGAGACAGTATTGCTTTGTTTAGCAGATGTCTATTAGTGTTTGTATATTGTGCTGTAAAGTGTAAAAATAAAATCCAAATAATCATTGTAGAAGTATAGCAGTATGCACACATTAGTGTTTATGGTAAATGGGGCAAAATAGCCAGGTAATGGGACATTGGAATGGCTGCAGGGGGACACTGGTACCATATTTTGGCTGTCTGTTCTTCAGTTTGTGTTTGAAAGTTGGTATTCCACAATTACATTCGAGTGAGCGGGGTTACATAATTATATATGCAAATTTTATGTTAAACAGCATACAGATTTGTGCCTATTTTTCATGGGCCATGTCCAAATGTTTGATGTTTCCAGGTTGAGAGGGATGTGTGCCACATAGAAGGACTTTCTGACCACAGTGGCAATGTGGTGGTCAAAGGAGAGGTCCCCAGATCTCTTATAACGCCTTCAATGTTCAGTGAGCTCCCATCAATGTGGTAATAAGTAGGAACTGAGTTTTTCCCAAAGAGGATGACAACACATTTTTTTGGCATTAAGCTTAAGACCATGGTTTCAACACCAGTCATTGGTCTCAGTGAGACCTTTCTGTAGGATGTCTACATCACTTAGGGAGTTAATAATGGCTCCCAGCTTGCAGTCATCTGTGAACTTGGAGAGCAAGAGTCCCTCCGTGTTGGCCTGGACTTCTGAGAAGTAGATGGCAAACAGGATAGGACCCAGGACTGATCCCTGTGGGACTTCACTCTTGACTGGTTGGAAGTCTGACTTGGAGTCCGCTACTTTCATACTGTGGGTTCTAGCTGTGAGCCAATTTGCAACTCACCTATTGATACAGGGGTTGATGCCCAGTTTGATGAGTTTATCAATAATTCCTGCATGAGGAATGGTATTAAAGGCTTTGGCCAGATCAAGGTAGGCTGTATGAACTGCCTTGCCCTCATCCACAGCTCTGGTGAGTGACTCAGAGAAGTCAACTAGGCATGATCTACCTTTCACAAAACCAAATTGCATGGGATCTAGAGTTTTAAGATTCCCTATATCCTTGTTAATTAGGTCCATGATGATGTGTTAGAAAAATATGTATTAATGTATATGTTTAGTGCTTATTAGAAGCTAAAAGGGTTAACACATTTCATTCTATTTTATGTACAGCTTAGTTCTGTATGAAACTACAGATGCTTTTCAAACTGCAATATGCTTTCTAAAACTGCAAGATGCTCTCTGACCTAGTATTTGCTAGCACAGCAAAATTCATGTTTATGCCTTTTGGAAATTTACTGAGAAGCAGGTGATTATCTGCTAAGTCAGGAAAATAATGAATAGAACAATAATGTTTTCTATAATGCTATTGATCTTGAACAATCAGCTCTGTTCGTGTTATGAGAACATGCACAGCTGCAGAAAAGATAGATACAGTTGAACAAAGACTGCTTGAAGAAATGAACTATAATCTGTACTTGCTTTGTGCTCAAATTAGCCATAGTACCTTGAATGGTAACATTGCATAGTGAGAAGTTGTATCTGACCAGTGGTCATCAAGGCACCATTGTTTTTCTTAGGAAGTTTTTTTTTGTAAACTTGATATGCCAGCAGAAAATCATGGACAAACAGCTGCTATGAAATTATATTGAAAGAACTTGTTATTTATTACATCAGCTTAGTAGGCAATGTCTTGTAAGAAATGTATAAGAATAGCTTCACTTCCTGATTCTAGTTAGACAAACTCTGTATTAGCATGTTTTTGTCTCCTTGCTGCAAGATTAAAGTGCCTTAACCTGAACCTGCCGTTTGTTGATCTTTTTGAAGTTTTTTCCTTTGACATGATGCACTCCATAGCCTTACATGTCAGAGTCATCAGGCTAATGGGGTGATAATTTCCAGGATCTGTAGTTGCTCCCCCTTTATGGAGAGGGATGACTGTAGCAGTGCGCAATTTGATAGGGACAAATCCTGAGCTGAGGCTGTGATTGAACAGAGCACACAGATGTGGTGCCAATTCACTTTATTGCTGAATTACATTATTATCACAATTGATTTATTTATTCTATAGTAGAACCAACTGCTGTACTGCTACTTGTATTGTATTTTTTACTGTATTATCTATTTATTTTGTCTTCTTTGTATACTGTTGTAATGTTCACTACAACCCAGGATGAGCCTGCAATTGGTGACATTTTTCAGTTATCCTGGTAAATGAATGTAAATAAACAAATAAAAAATAAACAAATAAAAATAAAAATCCAGGTGTCACTCAAAATGCACACATCTAACATCTAGATTAGTATACAGGAATCTCAATGATCCTTGCTGATGAGTTTTGTTTGACTAGAGAGAAGCTCAGAGGATTAGACCCCAGTCCTGAGTACAGTGAAAATATTTCTTCAT
The DNA here is from genome assembly GCF_019279795.1 of Protopterus annectens. Classification (NCBI taxonomy): domain Eukaryota; kingdom Metazoa; phylum Chordata; order Ceratodontiformes; family Protopteridae; genus Protopterus; species Protopterus annectens. The sequence continues at coordinate 213,520,025 of NC_056750.1, read as the reverse complement.
GAGTTGGTGAGGTGGAGTCATGTTTCAGGTGTTTGAATGCAGATGAGTTAGTACAGACCTCAAAGGATGCCCCACCAAGGTAGTTGAAGGGGGCACACTTCCTATGTGACTATGTCCCCTAACTGGTCAAGGGGAAGCTGGTTCCCAAAGAACATTTGGCCACGTCATGAGTACACATTACAAGAGGTTTTGACTGATGTTTATCCTATGATTATTCCATCTTCTCCCATACGCCCGGCAGAAGCCTGGGGTGGTGCAAAAGACCCTTCCTCTAGTCCCTCCTCTGAGATCCTAGATAGCTGTCATTTTCAAAAAGATGATGTACACTTCAAGTGCATTTCTGCATTTCCTGTTAATAGCCTGGAAGAAGTGCTGATATTTGTGGTAATGATTCACATTGTGCTCCTTTCCCAAACAGTTTAGGCAACGACAGTATGGGACCTGTCTTGAAATCAGATGACAACATTAACACTGGAAAAGTTTCAGTGTTTAAGCATAAAATGTAGAAATTTTCCTACTGTGAATTTTAGGATTAAGATCAAGACTATGGGAGTGGCACAAAAGAACTCTGGAGTGCACAGGCTGGGCACACCCTCCTAGTCCAGCACATGATATAATGACACATGCTGGCTACAGCTGCAAACGCCCCAAACTGTGGAAGTTGCAGAAGATTCTCAATTATGCTAAGAGAAGATTAACAGAAAAAGAACTATCAGAAGGCCTTTTGACATCAGATTAACATTCTACATGCAGTTTACATTATATATGGTTATGACTGCTCAAGTCTTTCATCCTACTGTGACCCCACTGTCATTGTCACGGCCCTTTATCTATTCACTGTATTCAAGCCAGAAGAAAAAAAAAATCTGAACTCACCACTGTAGGAGTTTTGTGGGCTGCTCTGAGATGATCGACTCCAAGAGGTCAATGGGGTCTGAAAAATAAGTAGTAAGAAATTGCTTAACAATATATATAAAACTAGGGCCTAGGAAATGTAATGAGAAAGCAACATGTTCAGTCAGCTAAAACCCTATAGGAAGTCAAAATTTCATTAACTTTTTTTTTGTCTTCAGATACAGCCTATGAAGCCTAGACCAAAACTACACTTAATGCACAATTTCCTAGGTGGGGAATAAGATCAAGACGATACAAGTAAACAAGCTCAAGACAGAAAAGCACCCCCTCTAAACACACACAAACACACACACACACACACACACACACACACACACACACACACACACACACACACACACACACACACACACACACACACACACAAAAGATGCCTGATGACAGGCAAACTTAAAATCCAGCAATTGTTTCTGAAAGAAAAAAGAGGAGGAACTGTAACTGTACTTTTATACAGGAAAAGTTCACTACTTCTGAGAATTAGATGCCTGTTTCAAAACATTCACAATGAAAACATTTTAACTGTCTCAACAGCAGTAATGCACATCATAATTATCACTACTTTGCTGCTTTTATTTCTTACTGACAAGTACTGTTCACACTTTTTATGTTTAACAGTAAGCATCTTGCCTGCCCCGTAGAGCTGAATGACAAGCAGCTATTTTTCTACCTTTTTTTGATTTCTCCAAGTCTTTTGGGTTTCTAATACCATGATGGGAATGGACCCCATTCCTAAGTCAGAGTACGATTAAAGTTCATGAAATTAGTATTATTTCACTCTTTGATGTTACCCAAAAGTGCTCTTCGCAGTACCCGTAATGTGCCCAGCAATGACTCCTTCTGCAATTCATACAGTGTTACATGAATTGGTAACATATCTAAACATGATTGTAAATTCTTTTTTATAAGACCAGTTGCTCCTACTACTATTGGAACTGTCTGGTAACTTTCTTCCACATGGCTCTCGTTTCTGCCTAAAGATCAAGATATTTTATGACTGTGTTTCTCTGTACTCAAGACACTATAGTCACAAGGTGTGGCAATTTCAATGATCAATGCTACTTTTGTCTTCTTTTCTTGGATCACTATGTCCGGTTTTCTAGCATCTATCTTTTGGACTGTTGGTATTGGGTGATCCCACGTGATGTAAACTTCATAATTTTCTATGATTCTCTGTGGCTCATGTTTCCAATGTTTTTCAGCCACTTCGATACCATAATGTTTGCACAATCTCCAGTGTAACAATCTCGCCACATTATTATGCCTTTCATTATACATTCCCTCTACCATTAGAGCATCGCAACCAGCAATAAGGTGTGTAACTGTTTCCAACTCAGTTCCACAAAACCTACATATGTCTGTTTCTCCCACTTGTTCAATGGACTTAGTAAACCAGTGTGTATGCAGCCCACTATCTTGGGCTGCCAATACTAACTTTTCATTTCTTGATGTAAATTCACCCCTCCTTAACCATTCCTGCATTCGTTCTTGATCAACATGAGGCTCTTCCAGAAGTTTTTATACTTGCAATTATATTTATGTTTTTTCCACATTTCTTGTCTTCTCATCTAATCCTTCACCTTATATTCTTTCTTTTCTTTTTTAGCACATTCAGTTGCTGCCTGGTTTTTATCCACTTCTGGTTTGATTTCCATTCCTGCTTGACGTTAATATGCTTCTGCTAAATTAAGCAGAGATGTCATCAGATTTATTCTCCTCATGTTTCAAAACTTTCACCACATTTGGATCTTGTGGGGTCAATAGATATGTGTGGAGTTCCACAATTACAGATCTATACATGTAATCAATTTCAAGGAGACCCATCCCTCCTTCAGAACGGGGGATATATAATCTTGGTATACACTGATTTTTATAAATCATTTGGTGAGCATGAAGCAACCTTCTTGTTTTGATATCCAATCTACCCAACACTTTTTGGGGCCAGTCAATCACTCCAAAACTATAAGGACAGGAAGAGCAAATTGATTTATAGCTTGAATCTTGTTCCTAGGTGTCAATGCTGTTTTCAGGATTAATTTAAGTCTTCTAAAGTGCTTTATTACTGATCCTTCATCAATTCCCAAGTATTTATACACCCCCTCTTGCTCAAGTTCTTTTATATCACATTCTTGTCCCAAACTGATGTTTTCCTGGTGCTGCAATTTTCCTTTTTTAAAGGTTGCTTTTGCACATTTATCAAGACCAAATGACATTCCGATATCATCTGAAAAAGTTTTGACAACCTGCAGCTGTGCTTTCAGTTCCTCATCTGATGAGCTATACAATTTTAAATCATCAACAAAGAGAAGATGAGAAGTCATTAGACTTTGTTGTTTTCTAGAAGCCAAATTGTAGCCATGGCCTAGGCTGTTAAGTAACTAGCTTAATGGGTTAATGGCAAGGCAGAATAACAAGGGTGACAGAGAGTCGCCCTGGAATATCCCCCTTTGAATTTTTATCCCTGGGATAATAATCTGTCCTTTATCATGGCTTAATTGCAAAGTGGTCTGCCACTGTTTCATGGTTACTGTAATGTAATCAATCAGTGTAGGGTGTATCTTATACATTTTTAAGCACTCTTTTATCCATGAATGTGGGATACTATCAAATGCTTTTTTGTAGTCAATCCATGACATACTTAGGTTCTTCCCCTTCTTACAATTCTCCACTATAACTTTGTTTAACAACAAATGGCCCTTTGTTCCATATGACTTTCTTTTATTGCCGTTTTGTTCTACTGCCATAATTGAGTTTTCTTCTAAATGACTATAAACTCTGTCAGCGTCAATTCCCGTGTATAGTTTGTATGTTGTCAGAAGACAAGTTATTGGTCTATAATTTTTAGGGTAGCTTACAGGTTCACTCTTAAGTAAGAGCATTGTTTTTCCTGTTGTTAACCAGTGCGGTGTATGTTCAGGGTGCATATATAAATAGTTCTTACTCATGGCTAAATCGTCATGCAAAGAAGTTAATACTTTAAGCCAAAAGATAGGTACTGCATCTGGGCCTGGGGTTTTCCAGTTAGAGGCTTTTCTCAACTTTATTTTAATCACTCTAGTTGTTATTTCACCCCATTTCATATCCTGTACCTTTAAACTTCTTATTCTCTCATTTACTTCTTCTATCCATTTAGCATCTTTGTTATGTTCCACAGGCTCTTCACAGATACTTCTCCAAAATGTATCTACTTCCTCTTTTTTTGGCGGTCTATCTATTCCTTTTACCTTATTTCCCAGTTCTCTATAAAACTTTTTTGGGTCATCAATAATTTGTTTATTTTGTGTTTTTCCCTTATATTTATCTTCGTATCTTCTAAGTCTTTCTGCTTGTTTTGTCATTTTTAGTTTGTTATCTCCAATAGTGCATAATAGATCCTCGTCTGTTCTAATACCACGCATTGCTTTTATCACATCTATCTTTCTTAATATTTTCATTGATCCTTCCCTCTTCTATAATCTTCTAACAATGATACTTCTTGTCCTAGCTGCTTTATAGTTTTCTTTATTCGATATTTCCATGATGGTATTCGTTGTTGCCCCCTCTTTTCCCTCGCTACCCTATGTTCCTGTGGTAGAAATTTATCAATTATTAATTTAGCAGCACAGTAATATATTCTGTTTACTTCTGTTATATCGCATGGGTCACTATGGACAGTGGTAATTACTGTGTTCATTTGTTTTATCAAGCTTCTAACTTTTGGGGTGTTTTTAACCTTCTGCAGTCTATTTCTCTCATTGATCTTGATATATCTATCTTTGTCTATTAAATCAAGCAACTCTTCTCTTAACTCCTTTTTTTCCATACTGAGGGAACATCCCTTGTTTTCCATTTCCTGTGGGCATTCTATAGAAATTTCTATAGCATCTTCCTGTAGCACATTCTCTTCAATTTCATCATGTGTCTTCTGTTGTTCTGTCATATGGGAACTCACTGGCCTATCACTCAACATTGACTGCATCAGAGTTTCCACAGTTTCCTGTTTCTTTCCTTGCTGTCTAACTTCAAATAAATGTTTATACTGGTTTCTTGTGGAAGGCTCTAAAATATCTTAATATGGCACCTGACCAGTTACTTCCTGTTCCACTGGTTTCCCCTTAATTTGGATATCCATTGCTTTATCCTGTTGTGGTGCTTTCTGCATTTGATTTTCTACACTGAATCCTTCTCTTTGCAGCCGTTCCATTACTTCAATTTCTATTTCTTTGACTTCTCCATTACTCATCTCTTTTTCTACTTTTCCTCTTAGTCTTCTTATTTTTTGTATTGTAAAGTTTTCCATATCTGGATTCCTTTGCCTATATTTTTCTTCAGATATCTTTGCTGCTGCTCTTTTTGTATTAATTAATTTTGCTTTCTCCTTTGCATAAATATTACACCATATTAATTATCTTTTCTTTTCCCCTGTCAATATTTCTTCTTCACATGTCTCCTGGTCTTCTTGCTTTTCCTTATTCTAGGGACATACTCCAGCATACTGTGATGTAGTCTGTCTTAGACCTTCTACATTAAATCCTTCACTTTGCAGGCACTCCATAACTTCACCTTCTATTTCTTTAACCTTTACTTTACTAATCGTCTTTTCTGCATTATGTTTTTGTGTTATTAATCTTTTTATTGTGAAATTTTCCATATCTGGATGCCTTTGCCTGCATTTCTCTTCAAATACTTTTGAGACTGCCTTCTCTATTTTAGTTAACTTAGCTTTCTCCTTTGCATAAATATCAAATTTCTCTTTCTTTCCCATGTCCATATCTCTTTTTTAGCTTTTTCAAATATCTCTAAGTTTTGTTGTTTATATTTTTCCACTTCCTCAAAGGCTTCTTTTTCCAAAGAGATCAAAGTTTCTTGATCTACATACTGTTTTTCAAAAATCTGTTGTAGTAATGAATGCAAATTTTTATCTGAAGCTTCTAACAGTTTTTCCTGCAAAAGTATTTTTCTTTCCTCTAATTTGTCTCTTAATCGTTTTGTATATCTCGTATCCTGAAATTATGAGCTTCTTGAATAATAATAACAATACATAATTTCTTTCTTATCCTCAACAGTCCACTGTATCATCTTTATGGCTCTTTTTTGGCCAATCAATTTTTGTCCTTTTTGTGGACTGCTGCTTCCTTCTACAACAGGGGGGCCATTCTCCTCCTGAGCCTGGCCTGGCCCCATTGTAGGAATATTTCCACATTTTGAGGATTCTACAATGTCATTTTTTCCAGTCCTGGCACCAGTGCACCTACCAGGATTGGGCACTTTTTTATCCTAGGTCTTGTGCCCCCAATTATCTTTTTCATTTTTGATTTACTTTTGTCCATGATATATGCTATATAAATACAGTCTATATATCAGTATCGCCTTGGTGAGATTTTGTGAAAAACAGGGTCCACCTCACAAAGGTACTCACTAAGACTTGAGGATGAATTTAATATCAGCACTACTATGCTCCTTTGCTTGCTGACTTTTCATCTCTCCATCATTTCTACCATAGTGAAACCATCAAAGTCCATCCAGTAAGTCATGCAGAATATGGCAATAAGGAAACTTTACTGGTTTCAAACTAGTATTTTGATGTATTCACTATACTGTTTTATTTATTTATTTATTTTTTACTGGAGGTGGTATGCATACTAACAGGGCACAGTGGAGCTTCCCCTGCTCTTTTTTCAATAAGTGCCACCTGAGCTACTATTAACTCAGACAGACAGAACCTTAGTTTAACATATACAAAAGATAGACTACTCAGATTGTAGCACCCCCTTATGATGTACTGCAGTGCCAATATTGGAAAATTAATCCAAGTGCTAGGTGTGGGAACAGAACTCACAGTGTTTTAATCTTCCAGCACCATAGGTTTATAGATGAATACTAGGTTAACTGCCCTGAAATGACATTTTAAGCTTAGCTAATAACCTCTTATCAGAATCAAACACTGTATCTTGTGCTTATGAAGCAAAGACCTTATCCATAATGCCAAACATACCCAAAGATTAGTCACAAAATGTATACATCAAATAACATGCTGGCAGCCAACAACACATTTACTAACTGAGCTAACATTTTTAGAACAGAGCACTAAAGGTGTACAATTTGCAACTATAAGCTAAACAAATTAAAGTTTTTCTGACAAGTTTGAAAAGATGTATGTATCTTATAAACTGACTTGCACAGTTATCTGTTTATTAATGAACAGTTTGTGGCTCACATTGGTGGGCTGATCCAGACAGTTCCTTTTCAATCATGACCTATGAATATAAGATGAAGACTACAGCTGTCTTGTGCATGCAAATTCAGGCAAAGTTAAATACAATTACAAACACATTTACAGACATGGCAAAGTAATAATCCTGATTCACATAAAACTATGAAAAAATCCCAACAAATTTGTAGACAAAGGTCATTAAGACTACTGAGTACAGTACACTAACATTTGCCATGTGTTTATCACTTGGGAAAGAGGTCATATGACCCCTTGAAACAGCATTTTCTTCAGTATTGGAGGAAACAGGGAGGTTTGATTGGAGAAATGTGGAGGAATCCCATGAAAATGAGGATGAAACTCCCACTGCCAACGGTAATCTTTTCCCTTGATTCTCAGAACCCGAGTATTTGAAGTGATCTGGTGTCAAAGGAAAAGTGAAGACCTAGACTTTGGGATAGTTCTACTAAAATGTCATTATGGTGGTGGTAAAAAAGGGCATATAGCCAGTCTGCTGTTTTTTAGACTGTCACTGCTCTCTGAAATTTTGTTCACCTGTTCCTTGCTGATACTGTTTATTCTGTTTCCTATAAATGGAAGCTGGACTGGAAGGAAAGTTTCTATTATATTTTTTTTGGGGGGGGTGTTGAAAATATGAGTGACCACCAAATTAACTTTTCCTTTTCAGCAAACCTTTTAAGGACCTCAGCAGAGAACGAGTCAAATAATATCTCTATCCAGGGAAGCATTCACAATCTCAGCTTTGCTATCCTCTGGTAAATTTTAGGAATGTAGCCAGGCAAATCTTCTCATCATTGACCCTATAGCAGAGACTCATGATACAACATCAGCAAAACCATAACAACATTTTAAACAGTATTTGGTTACCTGAAATCCAGAAAACATTAAATAATTCAGAGATGTTAAGTCTCCGAGGAAGGGAAATCAGCAATTAACTTTCTCATATTATCAAAAGAAGCCAGCAGAAACTTGGGCATCTAAGCCTGATAAGTCACTATCCTGATGGCTAAGGTACAGGAAGAATAAACTTTCTTCTTAAATCTGCTAAATGCTTTCCCCGCCTTATTAGAAGGAATAAGGTTAATTTCCAAAATACATTTGGCAGAAGATAGGTTTGACAAATAAATCACTGCAGAGTCTGATATGCAGGTTGAAAAGAGAAATTTTTGAGTCTGAGGAACTTCATATAATTTATCAGACTTTTTTGGAACAGGTGGTGGACAATCAGGAAAACTGCAGGCTGTCAAGAAAGCATCCTCTAATTCTGGTAAGGCAGCAGAAACAGCTGCAGGCTGAGGAAAATCAACATGTAGTACGTTGTAATATCTTTGCTGGGATTCTGGAATTTCTTTCTGATCCCACTGAAAACAAATCTTTTATTCTGGCTATAGTATTAGAAAAAAGGTAACTCTTGGGGAGGAGGGATCTGAAGAAAAGCTTTCTTCAGCATCTGATTCCCCTTCTGTGGCATAGACACTTCAGAAACACCTTCCAAATCCAACTCCAGAAAGAGTCAGAATTTTAAGAATGAAAGGCTTGATATAAACCCTTAGCAAAACCCAGACAATCTTCCCTGTCCATCCTAAATGAAATATGAGAAAATGCCTAATTTAATGATTCCTTTTCCTGGGAAAGCAGCCAGAAAAAGACCAATCCAAGGATAAGTCCCTTCCCTGAAAATCAAGATTAGGGCAGCTTTGCAGTAGAGTATGATTTGCTCCCTCCTCCAGAAGAAGGCAGATGCATAGCTGCAGAGGATGTGTCTTGTGGTCCTTAGTGGCTTCTTCAGGAGCAACACCAGAGGGATCAAGAGATGTGTGGTCCAATGTACCTGAAATAGTCACAGCACAGTCATTGATTAGCAGCTGAGAAAGACGGCTTAAAAACTGAAGACTTCTATACAATTTTCTTCTTTTTGCACACCAGGGTGGGAAGAAATGAATAGCCCAAAGCCTGGTACATGCTGTAATGAAAAAAAGTGTCTCACAAGCAAGTAGAGGAGCCTAAAAGAGTTGGTGAACCATCTGAATGGAACTTTTAAGTTCTGAGATAACATTTTAACAACATCCTGCCCCAAAACCACAAGTCCTTGCTCCTAGTTATAGTTTCTTTTTTTTTTAACTTTATTGAATTATCACTTGTGATACAGGCAAACTTTTAGTTATGTACTCACCATAACTTCAGATGTTTGGGATCCATCTCGCCTACATTCTGACTGATGGGTTCGGAGCCGATCCTCGGCTCCGACTCGGCACGCTTATGCCAAAGAGCGAAGTCTCTTATTGGCTGAGCTTACTATATCCCAGGATGCACCACTACCAATCCCCCAGATCTAGTTTGTCCGCATACATGCACACACGCATGCACTGCATATATAACATTGACAGATGATACAAGATAAAAAACAGTAGAACCCAAACCGTTCAATCTCTTCTGATCTCCAAGGCAGGGGGAAGGAGGGTGGGTATTAGGAATGTAGGCGAGATGGATCCCAAACATCTGAAGTTATGGTGAGTACATAACTAAAAGATGTTATGTGATCCTATCTCGCCTACATTCTGACTGATGGGACAGCGTCCCTAGCACCTAAATCCTGGGTGGCTCACTGGAAAACACTCCTGAGTACCGTGGAACCAAATGATGCTCGCCCTTTAGATGCCACATCCAATTTATAGTGGGAAATGAAAGTGTGTGGGTTGGACCAAGTAGCCGCAGCACAAATTTCAGAAATAGCGAGCTTGGAATGGAATGCAATAGAGGTAGCCATAGCTCTAGTAGAGTGGGCTTTGACAGATGTTGTAAGTTGCTTATTTGAAGAGGAATAAGCTTGAGTTATGCAATCTCTGATCCATTTGGCAATAGTAGCTTTAGTGATGGTTTTACCCAGTTTATTATCTGAAAAGGACACAAACAATTGATCTGTTTTCGAATTTGCTGAGTCCTATCTAGATACAAGCGCAATTGCCTGTGAACATCCAATTTATGGAAGGTGTATTCCGCTTTGTTTGAAAATTTTGGAAAGAAAACTGGTAGCTCTAAAGATTGTTGGAGACAGAGATTAGAGCAAACTTTGGGACAAAAGATGGATTAGGTCTAAGTGATACTCTAACCTTGTGAAAAATCAAGTACGGTGGTTTGATAGATAGGGGTTGAAGTTCTGAAACTCTTCTTGCAGAGGTAATTGCAATTAAGAAGGCAGTTTTCCAAGACAGATATTTCAACTCACATGTAGCAGCTGGTTCAAAGGCGGGAGATGTGAAGGCACGAAGTACCAAATCAAGATCCCACGGAGGCGCAGGATGAAAAACTGGGGTCTTAAAAGCACAGCACCTTTCATGAAAGTTTTACATAATCTGCTGCTCATCAACGGTGGGTCTATGGAATCGTGAAATTTGGAGATAGCTGCTAGTTGGACTTTAATACTAGAGACTGAAGATCCTTGATTAAACAAGGAAGTTAAAATTTCAAGACCTCTGGTATCGCAGCAGTAATAGGGTCTAAGCCTCTGAGTTGAGCCCAGATAGCAAACCTCTTCCACTTACTGTGATAAAATTTCTTAGTGGTGGGTTTGTGGGCTGAAGATAAAATGTGAATAACTTCCGGTCCAAGGTGTGATTTCTGACTAAAGTCGGAAGTGCAGGAGCCAAGCTGTTAATTTCAAAGTGTGAAGGGACTGGTGCTGTTGTCCCGACTGAAGAACCAGAAGGTCCGGAGTTAGATCCAAGAACCAAGGACCGTCCAGAGTATATTTCTTCAGGTAGGGAAACCATACCTGACGAGGCCAGTATGGAGCAATTAGAATCATTGTGGACCCCAATTGGGAAGCTTTTGGATGACTTTGGGGAGGAGTGGAATCGGAGGAAAGCATAAAGCAGTCCTGTTGGCCAAGGTTGGACTAGAGCATCCATAGCTGTCTCCCCTGACGTGGGTCAAGGAAAGAACCTTTGCACTTCGTGTTTCGTGGTGTTGCAAACAGGTCGCAGCACGGAATCCCCATCTTTTGAAAATCTGAGCTGCTACTGTTTCGCTCAGAGACCACTCGTGAGGAGAGAGAATAGTCCTGCTCAGTCTGTCTGCCAATACATTGATTTTCCTGGAATGTGGGTCGCTACCAGGAAGCGCTTGGTAGCCACTGCCCATTCCCACACCCTCATGGCCTCTCTGCAAAGGGGTAAGATCTGGTCCCTCCTTGTTTGTTTAGATACCAGACCACCGACATGTTGTCTGTGTGGATGGCGATAATGCCTGAGGGAGAAACTTGTGGAGGCTTGTAGGGACAGAAGTACAGCCCTCATTTCCAACACATTGATATGGAGAAATGTTTCGTCTGGAAGCCAAGAACCCTGAACTGACCTGCCCAGACAATGCCCCCCCCCACCCAGTCTGGGAGGCATCCGTTGTCAAGGTGGCCACTGGAGGGGTATAACAAAGGTCTTCCCTGATTCAGATTGGATGGCAGAAGCCACCAGCGGAGGTCCCGTTTGCATGTTTCTGTAATCAGTATGTGATGATTGAGGGGGAGATCCTGAAAAGACCATTGTGTCGATAACAGCCACTGAAGAATCCTCATGTGCAATCTTGCCAGAGGAACTAGGAGAACCGTGGCAGACATTGAACCTAAAAGTTGCAGGACCATCCTGGCTGGGGCTTTGGATCTTAGAAGCAGGGCTCGGACTTGATCTTGTAATGTTTGTATCCTTTCGGTAGGAAGGAAGATTCGCATTAATTTTGAGTCTATCTCTGCTCCTATGAATCTTATGCGCTGAGAAGGCAGCAAGACAGGCTTTGACCAGTTGAATGTAATTCCCAGGGAAGCACCCAGGGAGATGGTGGCTTGTAGGTTCTCTAGTAGTAGATGCCTGGTGGTGGCAGTCAGGAGCCAGTCGTCCAGATAGGGAAACACTTGGAATCCGAGACTCCTCAGGTGAGCAGTCACTACTGCCAAACACTTGGTGAACACCCTGGGGCTGTGGAGAGACCAAAGGGCAGTGCACAAAATTGGAAATGACTGTCTCCCAGGCTGAAGCGCAGATACCTCCTGGACGCCTGATGTATCGGTATGTGATAATAGGCGTCCTTGAGATCTATGGAGCACATCCAAACATCTTTCTCCAACAATGGGAGAATGGATTGTAAAGTGACCATTCGAATTTGGACTTCATGACGGACTGGTTTAGTTTGCTGAGATCCAAGATGGGTCTCAGGTCCCCTGTCTTTTGGCACTAAAAGAACCTTGAGTAATTTCGGATCCGATCTGGTCTGTGGGGACCGGTTGGATGACTCCTTTTCCTAGCAGCTTTGAAGCTTCTACGGCTGCAATTTCCCTTTGACTGGGTGGTGGGTCCGGGATTTTTTTGGACGGTGGGGGTGAGCATGTGAAGGAATGGTGTAACCTCCGGCAATACTCCGAAGCACCCATCTGTCCTGAGTAATAGACTCCCAGGCTTTTAGGTGCTTGGCAAAACGGCACCCGACTGGCTCTGGAGCAGCACAGCCGGGCAATCCCTCATGGAGTGTGGGAGGCTGAAGAGCCACGAAAGGACTCGCGGTCTCCAGTGTTGCGGGGGCCTCTGCCGCCTCTGGGAAGGCGTCTCCCAGAAAAATTTCCCGTCCTCTGCCTCTGGAAGGGGAATCCTCCTGCTGTTGAGGAAAGAATTTCTGTGATTTGCGGAACCACATCTTCCCTCCTCTTTTAGCCTTGGGATAAGGCCAAAAGGGAGTGGAATAACGATGCTACGGCAGATAAAGTCTTTCCCTCCTGCTCACAGCGGGTAAGAGTGTCTTTTACCTTGGGTCCAAACAAAGAGGACCCATCAAAGGGAGCGTCGGCAAAGGAAGACTTGAAGGCCTCCGCGAAATGACACAAACGGAGCCAGGCTTGTCTCCGTAGAGCCACGCCTGTGCCTGCCGCTCTGCCCGTCCCTTCAGCCGCATATGAAATGAGCCTCATGGACGAGTTAGAAATCGGGGTAAGGATAGCCAACTGATAGCTAACCGACTGGGCTAGCTGCTCAGGTAGGTTACCTGAGAGGGAATCTGAGAGCTCCTTGACCAGATCCCTCTGTAGTCTGGTGAAATGTGCCAAATAATTCAGGGACCTCAGAGTAAAGGCCGCTGAAGTCAGGGTGCGCTTCCGTGCGGTCCATGCTCCTAGACTCCTTATTAGGAGGATGGACGGATGTTGAAGCCTCTGCCACGTCCTGCTGGGTAGCAGATGCCACCACCATGGCATCTACAGCCACGCCTTTTGTTAAGAACTCCTTCTCGGGTGGGGCAGACAAAAATTTGTTAGGGCGAGAAGGCACTGGTTCCACAGTATCTGGATGTTCCCACGCCCTCCGACAAACCAAATCCAGGAGCTCGAAGGGCGGAGACACCCAGGAGGCGGAGGGCTGAGCCCCGAAGGCCTTGAGGAACACTGACTCATCAGCGGAGGGGGGTTTGGAATTCCAGCCGCCTCGTTGCTTGAGGATCTCTAGAATGTCTGCAAATGAGACATCATCTGAGGACGACTTTGGGGACCCCTCCGCATCATCAAGATCAGTGTCCGATGTAAGAGACTTGGGGGAGTCCACGTGCTTCCTCTTGCACAATCTCTTCCTTGGGGGCTCCTCTGAAGACAACTCGAAGAACCCTCAGGAGGAGGGGAACCCCAGTGGGGTAACCTCAGGCCCAGGGCTCCGCTGCCTAGAGACAGGGAACTGCCAAAGACCCAGTCTCCATGCCCAGGGAAGGTGCCGGTAAAGCCGAGAGATGGCGAAGAAGACTTGGCCAAGGCACTCCTCATAGCTCTGAAGGCCGGACCCCAGAATCCTGGGAGGGTCCAGTCTCGAGCCATGATAGCAGACGGAAGTCCCGGCGAAGCACCGAGAGGGAGGCTTGGAACCGACAGCATTGGTCCCAAACTTCACCCCGGTCCGGCCGAAGAAGTCCGTGTGCAAACTCGACCCGAAGGCCGGGTTGGAGTAAGGGTCGGAGCCGACCCTAGGATCTCCACTGGCTCCATCAGCACCTGCTCCGACGGAGCAAGCGGTCGGAGGAGGAATGGCAATAGAGTGGGCTATCGGCTCCGAAGCCAATTGGGTCAGAGCCAAAACAAATTTCTGAAAGACTGGGGACTGGAAAAGTCTTTGGAGCACCCTGTCTATGTCCGAATCTGACATCCTTGATGACCTGGAAGAGACCGAATGGGTCCGAGTAGGCCTCTCCAACGGCTCCAAGGGACTAGGGGACCGGCTCCGAATTGACTCGACAATTATCGGCGCCGAAGGAGTGTCCAAACCAATTTCCATCGGTGCCGAAGAGGGCTTCAGCGCCGAGGAGGAAGTGTCTGAGCGGACAACCTTCATCGGCTCCGAGATCAGTGGAGCCGATGAAGGTGACCCGCCTCTCGATGCCCCAGCTGTCGGCTCCGAACCCAGAGGAGTCGAGGCTGGAGGCATCGAGGCAGACCGTTCCGCCCTCGGCTCCGAAGTCCGTGGAGCCGAAGGAGAAGCCTGCCTATGTCTTTTGGCGGTCGGTTCCGACGGACTGGTCGGAGCCGACGCCCTTTTCTTTTTAGCAGGAGAAGGAGAGGAAGCTAATGCCTCTTCAAATGAGGGTTTAATAAGGCCTTTTAAAATAAGTTTATTTTTCCTCTCTTGGAGGACCCTCGAGGAAAACGCGTGACACACACTACAGGACTCCTGTAAATGTTTGGCACCCAAACAGTACACACAGAGAGAGTGGTCATCTGTAATAGACATTTTGAAGCTGCACTTAGTGCACTTCTTAAAACCTGAAGGCCTAGGAGCCTGAGACATTATGGCAACCAATCAAGTGTAACAGCCAAAAACAACACACTAACTACCACAGAGAAAAAACTTTTCTCTCACTTTTTTTTTTTTTTTTTTTTTTTTTTAACCAAGAACTGTCACAAAGAAGAAAAAAACTAGAAAGGATCCAAGAACCTTTAAATAAAAACGGAACTTGAAGACAAAGTGACTGACAGGGGAAGGCCCTTCAACTGAAAGGGAACCTCTAGTCAGAAAAAAAGGCGCAATCACCACACAAATACTTCACAAAAATATCCAGTCATACACAAAAAGACTAAATAGCCATTAAAACAGCTTTTTGTTCAAATTCTAGGAAATCCCTGACAGGAAAGTAAGTGAAAAACACTACTTAGCTCAGCCAGCTCGAGACCACGTCTTTGCTTGATAGCGGCAAACGAGATCTGGGGGATTGGTAGTGGTGCATCCTGGGATATAGTAAGCTCAGCCAATAAGAGACTTCGCTCTTTGGCATAAGCGTGCCGAGTCGGAGCCGAGGATCGGCTCCGAACCCATCAGTCAGAATGTAGGCGAGATAGGATCACATAACATCATATTTTATAAAAGTAATTAAACTCTATTAAATTCACATTTACAAACATATATCACATATATTGTTATATATCTTATATTCTAAGACACATTACATAAATTATTCAATTTCTACCTTCTCTTAAACTCATTCCTCCTCCAAAACATTTTTCTGCTTGTATTGTTCCCACACTTTCCATTTTTTATATAATTTATTCCTACCTCTCCTTGCTAGTTTATGAAAAAAAGAATAATATTTTTCTCACAAAAATTGATATTTTAAAAGGATTTTCCAAACAAGGAAGTATGACTAAAATTATAATTCAAGTAAAATTTTTTGTGGCAATCACTAAAAACACCAATGTTAGCCTTAAGTTCTGCCACAACTGGAAGACTAATCCTGTACAAGGAAATTTCTGGGCCAGTCAAGGGGGATCTGGTTGGTCAATAATACTCCTCCCCACACGTCTCAGCTGCGGACAGAGGAGGGTGCTATAGCGCTTCCTACCAATTACTGGGTGTATGGAGATACAATTTGGGAGCAGTGTGGGAGGAGACTTTATACTTGCCTTGAGTGCAAGAGGCCACTCCCTTTCTTCTTATGAAAGGGAATGTCAGATAGAAAGAAAAAAGAGGATATGCAAGAGGCCTCACCCTTTCTTCTTATGAAAGGGAATGTCAGATAGAAAGAAAAAAAGAGGATAGAGACTTTTCTGACACAGAATTCTGGAGAGATACACAAGAAGGAGCTTATACAGCATGACAGACTAAATATCATAGATCATGACCTCTAAAGTAGGAGAGAAACTGAACTGTGAGTTGTTTAGCTGAGCTGTATGTTGAGTCATCTACCTGAACCTAATTGTATGTACCCTGTATAATGTAGCTTTTGACCTGCACTTTACAAAATCAATGGAAGTATGAAACCAGTCTCCAGAGTGCTTGCTAATATATACAATATATGTGTATATCTATACATATATGTGTGTATGTATATAAATTTGATTCTTTAGTTTTTTTCTGAGAGGGCTCTTGATTCTCCTGAAGATCATCTAATGGTTCTCAGATTGAGTGATTCTCCTCATTAATTTTCTTAACTGATTCTCCAAACTAATTAGTGCAACTAAGTTATATTAGAATAACAGTCTTCTGATACAATTCATACATTACACAGTTGTGACAAATATTATATACTGATAGTCACCAAAGTGACAATATATATCATTCATATTACTGGAATTCAGTTATAAGGTCAAAATTGGTAAGCAAGTCTCCTATACAGATACATTATTTGTGGGAAGTACTTGTCACAACCACACATTTCTCTTACAAAATGTTTCATTTTAGATTAGCCACAAACCACAGCCTACTGTACTGATAACAATAGCAAAAAGTAACTGGAGATCTAGCCACGATGTGTTCCAATATATTCCAATGAAAAAACTCGAACACCAACTGGAATTAAAATCAATTTTAATTTTGTACAAAAACGAAGATGAGCGCTTTCGCGTAGTGTAGCCTACGCTTCATCAGATGATTTTAAATCAAGTACATTTCACTTAAATACTTGTATGCGCGGGAAAATATTCCAATTCTTGTTTCAATTTAACAATAAAACAATTAGTACTTAAAACAAACACAGATAGCTGATATCCTGCTTCTCGTTTAAAAAACAATACTAACTTTTTACTTGATATATTCAAATCAAACATTATAATATAAATAGCATATCTTAAATATATCAAAATATCCAAATATATAACCCTAAAATAATATCTAAGCTATCTAACTGAGAGGAATGTATGTATGTATATATGCTATAAATTTATAAATTTATAATAAATGTAGATATATTAAATACTTATCATTACTTACATATACTCAATATTTCTATGCTTAATGAACAATTCATGTATGCATGCTGCCTACCAGAATTTGTAACTAATTTGTATATGTATATATTTATTAAGATAACATGGGCTAGCTACATATAAATATATATAAGCATAAAATATATAGATATAAAACTTAACTAAAATTATATATAAATACCTATAAATGGTATGTGTGTATATACAATAGTGCATGTTAATTCCTAGCTTCAAGAACTGGTTTAATAGATAAATAGTTGTTTATCCCTGGGGGTATATGTGCACTAAGTCTCATATCCACCATAGTTCTGCTAGAGCCAATTCATTATCAGAATCTCCACCCCTATAGTTTTGCTGTACCACCTGAAGTGCTCTAAAAGAGAAACTATGTGAAGGATGTTCAAGTATGTGCTTCGCTAGTGCATTCGTTTCATTGCCTTTATGAATATCGTAAAGGTGATTGTAAATTCTGTCCTGTAATCTTCTTTTTGTTAAGCCCACATAAAAGGCTTGACATGATTTACAATTAGCAAGATAAACAAGGTTCCGTGTGTTACAGTTAGCATAGAACCTAGGAATGAAAACAAAATCAATATTAGGATGCTTATATATTTGCATGTCCGTAATAAGGTTGCATCTGTTACATTGATTACATGCAAAAGTACCATAAGTCTGTGATGTCAAATTATCAGGAACTTTCATATTACAATGGTCATTGCATAAAATTTGTTTAAGATTCCTGCAGTTTTTGTAAAGAAATCTTGGTCTACTACCTACTAGCTGTTTGATATGAGTGTCCATAGTTAGGGCATTCCAATTCTTATAGATCACTTCCTGTATTCTCTTAATGTCACTGGTGTATTTAATAATATATTTAATTGTATTATTATTTTCATATGCGTTGCTACTAGTACCATATCTACTATGTTTATTATATACATTAACATCATCATTATCTTGTAAGTCCATGTTATCCAAGACACTCCTTCGAATGTTCCTTACCATATTTGGTTCATAGCCTCTATTTATAAATAGGGATTCCATATGATCTGCCTCTACTAACAAGTTATCACGTTCTTTACATAATCTCTCAATCCTCACAAACTGACTCTTGACAATACCTTGAAAGGTATGTCTGGGATGCATACTGTCAAATGTGAGGATGGTGTTCTTCCATACTGGTTTTCTATATAAGGAAGAAACAATGGTACCACTTTGTGTGAACTTCAGAGATACATCTAAGAAGTGTATCTCACTGGATGAAACTTTGTTAGTGAATCTAAGGAAGGTGGTAGTAGTTTCTAAATATGTCAAACATTGATCAAATATTGTTGTGTGCCCTCCCAAATTATAAGAATATCGTCTACAAATCGTTCGTAAAACTTGACCAACTTGAACATATCATTATTAAACAAATATGTTTTCTCCCACCAGAAGACCACTAGATTTGCATAAGTATTGGCGCAGGGGGTGCCCATGGCAACCCCCCACTGTTGTAGAAAACATCTATCTCCAAATAGAGAAACATTATTGTTTAATATCAGTTCGAGTAATTGACATATTAGAATGATTCTATCATTGCTAAAAGATGTCTCATTTACTAACAGTTCTCGAACTGACTGTACGCCCAAGTCATTTGGTATAGCTGTAAATAAGTTTTTTACGTCTAGTGTAATAAGTAGATATTCATGTTTGGTTATATATAATGTTAGACTACTGAGACTGTCTAACAGGTGATATGTATCTTTCAAAATGGAAGGAAACTGATTAACAACTGGTCTCAATATATGTTCTAAAAAAGTAGAGATGTTAGATGTTATCCATTGATCTCCTGATACAATGGGTCTCATGGGGATGGGTAAAATATTTTTATGTATTTTAGGTATTCCTTTAATTATAGGTGTTACTGGATACTGTATTGAAAAATATTCAAAAATCTCTGGGCTAATCTGACGACATATTAAAAGATCGTATAAAGTGTCTGTTACATTGTGTATGATATTATCAATGTCACTATGTACAATTTCCTTATATGTGGCATCATCAGCTAGCATAGTTGACATATTTGTTACATAATCTGTTGTATTAAGTAATACTACCCCACCCCCTTTGTCTGCTGGCTTTACAGTTAATGCATTGTTATGTATAAGTTCATGAAGAGACTTAGATTCTTGTGGAGTTAGATTATAGAATCTCCCTTTTCTGTTGTTTTCAATAAAAAGACTATAAAAATCACATTCACACAATTTTAAGAAACATTCAACTTGAAAAGGCATAGCAGGTGTAAAAGAGCTATTACGCTTGTATTGAAATGAATATGAACTAATATCAGCCGTGCCAGAAAAAAATATCTTTAAACTGATTTGACGACAAAAGAGTCTCAGGTCTATAAGAGTCTCACAAAGTGTCGCTCGTGTAGCAGGGATAAAATTAAGTCCCCTATTCAGCAGACTGATACTCGGATCATCCAAAATGGAATGAGAAAAATTAAACACCAAAGAAGTCAATATCTTATTCTTCTGTTTTGTGTAAACTTTTCCCCTGAATATTTCCGTTTTCTCGGGCCTCTGCTGTTGGACCTCCCTCTCATTTGTGGAAAAGACTTTTTTTGGTAAGGCAAAAAAGAAGCTGCATTGTCCGTTTGTGCTGACTTAGGTATAGCTCCCGAGGCGTGAGTAGCTTGATGGTTAATAAACGCCTGCTGATTGGGAGGAGGCGTGTTTGTAGTAGAGTGTTCATTGTTATTACTAGCACCTGATGGTGATTTTAAAGGCAATTCATCAGCGCTTGTAAAAGGATGTATATTGAATGTAGGTAAAGCTGGTAACGATGGAATATTAGAATTTTCAGCATTTCGCTGTACTGACACAACTGTATTATTATGTGTTCCTGGTGCATTATGCGGAGCTGAAGCTTGTGGATGTTGAGACCTGGGCCAAACCAATACTTGGCCCCTAGAAAAATCATTATGGTCTCTAGCCAGTTTGCGTTGTTTAGTAAGTCTGAGTCTTTCACTATAAGCATTTACTTGTGCAAAAACATTACGTATCTTATTCAAACAAAAGTCTGAGACAAAGCGTTCAGTCAATTCTTTGTAGGTATTATCTACCTTATTACGCAAATCAGCTTCTAAAGGAGAAAAGTACTTTAATAGCAACTTGGCATAACTGAAACCTAATTCGATGTTCAGGTCTTGCCATTGTTTTAATAATACAGGATGTGAATCCCCATAGGTAGGCATGCAGAATATCCGCATGCCTCTGGGGACTATTTTGAAATGTAGGCAAGCCTCCAAGTGCAACCTTTGCCAAGCATAGCATTGCAGCAAATGTAGGTCATCCTCAAAAGATTTCAGTAGTTTGTAAAAATCATTTAAATTCTCACCAGTGTCATGAGAAGCTGTAGTACCAAGATTGTTACTGAAGTCCAGAGACAATAAAGGGTTAATATCCTGATAGAACAGTTCATTCCATAACGTATCAGTATCCCTCGACTCCGGGCCATGAAGTATTGCTGCAACTGTAGGTTCTATCATGTGCAGTAGGTAGCAACAAAAGCAGAACTGAATATAAAAGGTGAATGCTACCTCTCTGCTAGGTGGATCTCCCGTCAAACAAAAATAAAAATAGCAAAAAGTAACTGGAGATCTAGCCACGATGTATGCCAAAGTATTCCAATGAAGAATCTCGAACACCAACTGGAATAAAATCTAATTTAATGTTGTACAAAAACAGGAATAAGCGCTTTCGCGTAGTGCAACCTACGCTTCATCAGATAATTTTAAATCAAATACATTTCGCTTAAATACTTGTGTACACGGGAAAACATTCTAATTATTATGTCAATTTAACAATAAAACAATTAGTACTTAAAACAAACACAGATAGCTGATATCCTGCTTCTCGTTTAAAAAACAATACTAACTTTTTACTTGATATATTCAAATCAAACATTATAATATAAATAGCATATCTTAAATACATCAAAATATCCAAATATATAACCCTAAAATAATATCTAAACTATCTGAGAGGAATGTATGTATATATACTATAAATTTATAAATTGTAATTTTATGTGTGAAAACTTTTATCTCGTTTACTATGCTGCTTAATTAACTCATCTGTATTTAAAAGGTCAAGTCATGACTTTACAAACTACTTTTTTTTTTTAAACAGGCCACCCATACATCTTAACTGCATGCTAACCTTTACTGCCAGACACTCCCATAACACTTTTCTTGTGCAATATTAGGTAAAGAGGCTTGACAGACAAGGACTGCAATTCCGGAATCCACTTGCTAGAAGTTGTGGCCACCATGAAAGGGTCTTCCATTGTATAAACTTCAAGTAAACATAATTATCTTCATCAAAGGATGATGCAATCAGTTTCTCCAGCATTAACAAACTTCTTTTGGAGGAATGGGATCTCAAAAAGGAGGCCTAACGTAAAAGATACCACAGAAGAGGGCTTTATAGGCCTTACGTGAGACAAGGAAAGAGCAGTATAGCCCAGGCCAAAAGATGAAAATAGTAGCCAAGCTGAGATTAGCATCACAAATATCAGCCAAATGCAACAGGACCAAAGGAACAGCAGCTGAGTAGGGATCTATGGCTTTGCTGATGCTGAAATTTAAACTGCTTCCATCTATCTCTGTAAGTCTTGAGAAAAAGGCCCTTGAGAGAAGAAATAGCAGCAACTACCCTCTCTGAAAAGGCAAGATTCCCAGCTATTAAAGAAACTGGAAATTCTATGTTGTCACTTTAGGTAACATTTGGGTAGCATTTCCCTTAAGTGTGAGGCAGTAGCATCTTGAAAGGTCACAGACAATGGCATTGTGTCAACAACACATCTATTGATATTAAGCTGCTCCAACAAGGTCTGAAATATGAATCTATCTGGTATACTAAAAAGAGTTACAAATTAAATGCAGAAAAGTACAATATAGTAGCACTCGGCAAAAAAAAAAAAAAAAAATACTCCCACTAACAGATAAACAAGGAGGGATAGGTTCTTAACTCAAAATATTAATAAGTTTACATCAGGGGTTATCATGTACAGCCAAGCCCGATTTGAGAGGTGAGCAATATTAAGTACTCGTAAACACTGACAAGACATTTTAAGTTTGTCTACTTAAAGGTGTATATGGTTAAGAATTTTATGGATCCTATGGTCATTTGCCTCAAACGTTTCCTATGTCATCTCATTATGCCACTGGAGAAGTGGCATAAGCCTCAAAGGGTTCAGTCCTTTTGAGCTATTATATGATAGGTAGCTTTTGACAACTGTTAGATATTGCCAGGGATGCTTAGGAAGAATGAGAAAGTCACATTTAAATGGGCCATAGAACACTACATGAACATACAAGATTGGTGAAAAGTGGTGATGACTGTAGTAAGAACATGTGTAAAGAGATCAAGCTACACAACCAGTGGTGCATTAACAGAAATGTAAGGACAAGGGAATTTAAAGCTGAAGAGATGGCATTACTTTTGATCCCCTCAGCAAAAAATGCATTCTTGACTTAATGGAAGATTCATTTGAAATCAAAGAAAAGTTAAAAAAGATAAACTACAGAGTTAGGCAGACTAGTAAAAGACCAGCACAGATTATATCATATCAGTAGTCTGAAACCAGGGAAGAAAGTTCAAACCAATATAGTTAGTTTAGTGGCAGAAACTAGCGACTGTAATGAAAAAAGAAAACTGACACCTCTGGCTGCAGTTTTGCACAGATGATACACTGTTTAATTCACTGAACTAAGAGTTTCTGTTAATCAGCAAGAAAGTGATTTCTGAGGTGCATGGCAGAACAAATCTAATTCAACACAATATTCAAACACTTCCATCACATAAGCTTAACTTTACATCTTACAGTATGCCAGTGTCACAAATAAATGCTATGTTGTACAAGAAGTAATAAAGAGGGGGTACCAGAAAGTCAAATGGGGAATGCAACACCCCATAGCATAAAGCCACAAATTATAAAGAAATAATATGGGTTTGTAGCGATTTTAAGAGCACGAAAGTATAGTTGTGTATGTAAACTTACACTAAGAGTAGATGTTCCACTGCTGCTGTAGACTAAGGTATATGAGCCATATCTTGCTCTTCAGAGCTTTCATAAATTAAAATGGGAGGCTAGAGTCCTGGAAGAAGCCAGTTCTAGGTATATAAAAATCAGTACCCTCACCCTGGCAACAAAAGTCATACAAATATAAGGGGAATGGAGGAAGGGAGTAGCTCCTGCAGCAGAAATGCATTTGAATGTCTATCGCTATGGTAAGTTTATTTACACAGCTGTAGCATATTCATCATTAGATCACTGTTGCAGTAGTCTAGGATATATGGGTAGAATACCGAATACCAAATCTCGGAAAGAGTGTGAGGAAAAAAGTTCCAGGAGCCCCTGGAGAATGGTCCAAACAATTCTGCTGTGGAGCTGAAAGGGAGTCTTGACTGAAGTGCTTTGTAAAAGTACGTACAGAAGACAAACATTCACCATTTTCCAAAAGACCACTGAAGAAGCAAAGGTCATAGTACAATGTGCCTTGACCCTGCCTGGAATTGACTTAAGGCAGGAGTGATAAAAGGAAAGTGAATGGGACACACATTTGTAAATTGTCTTGTTTGACAATGGTTATCCTTTTTTCTTGCCTTCACAATAATTTTTCAAAGTTTTACTTCTGTCATAAGAATTTCTGAAGTTTTTACTTCTGCCATGATAGTATCTGAGCTGTCTGTGAGAGCCAGTGTATGAAGAATCCTTTCCTACTCATTTTAGATTCTTTAAAGAAGACAGGGAGATGAACACAGTGCCTCAAAGGGAACTCAGATACCACTTTAGGCATGAATTCTCAAAAAACAGCAAACCTAGCAAAAATATAACAGTTCTTTCAAAAAAGTATTGTTTTGCTAAAAAGTCAGCAAAACTGTACATGCTTTTCCACCAAGGGAACTAATCTGCTCAGCGATGGAGAAACACCAGGCAAGCATCAATGCTTGAAAGCCCATAAAAGAAGCCTTCACAATAATTTTTCAAAGTTTTACTTCTGTCATAAGAATTTCTGAAGTTTTTACTTCTGCCATGATAGTATCTGAGCTGTCTGTGAGAGCCAGTGTATGAAGAATCCTTTCCTACTCATTTTAGATTCTTTAAAGAAGACAGGGAGATGAACACAGTGCCTCAAAGGGAACTCAGATACCACTTTAGGCATGAATTCTCAAAAAACAGCAAACCTAGCAAAAATATAACAGTTCTTTCAAAAAAGTATTGTTTTGCTAAAAAGTCAGCAAAACTGTACATGCTTTTCCACCAAGGGAACTAATCTGCTCAGCGATGGAGAAACACCAGGCAAGCATCAATGCTTGAAAGCCCATAAAAGAAGCATTTTTAGTGGCAGGAAATCTCTAAAGGAATACATGTCCAGACCACTGCTTTTCTCCCTGCCTTTCAACAGTCTGGGTGCAAAAAAGGTGCCCTTAAGCTTTGGAAGCTGGCCAGCTGTTATATCCTGAGCAGGATATAACCCATATAGCTTAGACTACTGCAGCACAGATCTAGAAAGTTGCCCTATACCTTTAACAGAGGAAATGCTGAAAAGACTGCAAA
The DNA here is from genome assembly GCF_019279795.1 of Protopterus annectens. Lineage (NCBI taxonomy): Eukaryota > Metazoa > Chordata > Ceratodontiformes > Protopteridae > Protopterus > Protopterus annectens. The sequence continues at coordinate 213,495,078 of NC_056750.1, read as the reverse complement.
AGGCAAAAACTGCATTATATGGACTACAGTCATTTGAAGTACAGCACTGGCTTTTGCTTGACCCACAATAATGCAGACAGTCTACTGAGGGCATACAGGCTCTCCAGTGGTCACAAAAACACAAGTTATGCTCTTCCTGGAATATTAGATTAGATTTTCTCTGGTCTCTTGTCCATTCTTTAGAACAGCAGGACTGGTGCCTTTGGTGCCCCCTAGTGATGACAACAAACTACTCACAAGTTTAAACTCCTTCCTACCCATAATCCCTCTTAGTTGCAGACTCCTCCAGATTGAGTTTTTATTGCAGATTTATTTTTTGTTGTTCCTAGTGCTGCCCTTTCAGGGCTCAGTCTTCCTCTCTCTGATGACAGGAAATCTCTGAAGGGCTTTGCTCCCAGACATGTAATTTAGTCAGCACAGTTTGTGCTGCTTAATAGTTTAGATGTGTGGAAGGTGCACTAAATCTTTGGAAGCTGGATGGATGTTACAGCCTTGGCAGGATAACCCACGCAGCTAAGGCTGCTGCAGCAGTAATGAGTATAATGAAGGGTGGCGCAGTGGTGCAGTGGTTATCACTGTTGCCTCACAGCAAGAGGTTCTCTGGTTCGATTCACAGCTGGGGTGCCTTCTGTGCAGAGTTTGCATGTTCTCCCTGCATTTGCGTGGGTTTTCTCCCACATTCTAACGACATGCATCTGGAGTGTTTCTCCCCAGGGCTCTGCTGAAAATAGGCTCTGTCCTAGTTGGACTTTCCCGGTCAACAAATGTTAAATAAATAAATACAGATGAAAATAAACAATACAAAACAGATTTTTTTCCTCAGAGGAGAAAATTAAAGCAAAAACATGCCCATACTTTCACAATTAGTCAGGATAAACTTTGAAACATGAGCTTGACAGCTTAGAATTCTAAAATCAAAGTTAGAGAAACACACATTTTTTTTCCCCAAATTACCAAATACTTTATCATTCTTATCAGAAAGAGAAGGATTAGAATTAAAAGAAAATGTTTGGCAACAGCTGGATTAACTAAAGCTATTGCTGTTAGGTCAGTTCCAGGATTAGTGAATAAAAACTTGAAAGACTGAGGTATTTTGTGCATTCTATCTGCTTTCTTAGGGGTAGCAGACTGGCTGACAGGGAAGCCACAGGCACTGGGGGATGGGGAGAGTTCTGGAAATTCCAGTTGTAACAAATCACAATATTTTCTAAGGGACTGAGGAACCTCAGTATTCTCCCACTGAAAACAATGGGGCATTCGAGAAACACACTCAAGAGAAGAGAATCCCTCATAGGAAGAATTTGACACCACACTCTCCTTAGTATCTAAATCAGAACCCTGATGAGAAAACACTGTATCACTCCATTCATATTCCCCTACAAATTCTACTTCATGAACCTCTTCAGGAAAAGAGGAATCCCTTTTTTTCTTTAACATAAACCGTCTTACAAGAAGGGTAAAGAGCCTGTACAAGACGCTGAGTCAAGCCCAATAAATTATTCCTGTCCAAAGTAACTGACACAGGAGATGCTAAATATTAAACTTTCTGTCTCTAACAGAAAAAATAGTGGAAAACAGACCGAGTACTGCCAGCAACAGCTTCCACAGGGATGCACACATTTTCGCTAGGCAGGGTGACATTTCCTTTCCCTACTTCCATGACCAACAAAAGTGTCTCTACCCTGCTTACTGAGGGGACCCCAACAGCCGGAGAGGACATAGCTAACCCTGAGTCCATGGTGGCTGTATGGACAACACCAGCTTAATCTGAACAAAAAGATAAGTGGACTGAGGAACTGGCTTTGGCCATAGCAGATTCACCTCCTGTAGCTGAAGTAAATTACCAGTCTGCTGTGGTGGCAAAGGCTATTTAACAGTATTTATCTTTTTGTGGCTGGAAGAAGATCTGATTGAGGGACCAGTAGTTTGTTCCATGGTGCAGCCAAAAAAGAAATTATGTACTCACCATAATGTTCCATCTGTGTTGTCCATTTTCATTCTTCCTCAAATGATGGGTTAGGATCAGATCCCTTGGATCCGATTCGGCCATTGCTAAAATGTTGGCAACCAAAAACTCTCCCTACCCATAATGCTCCAACACCAATTACCTCAGATCTTGTCTGCTGTCTTAGTAGTAAGTAAAAGATGGACATTATTATGGAGAAGCTATATTTGGAGGTTATATAAACACAAAGGCATATAGGTCCACTAAGCACTCGTTCTTTCAGAAACTTTAAGGATAGGGATTGGTGGAAGGGGAATTGAAGAAGAATGAAAATGGACAACACAGATGGAACATTACGGTGAGTACATAACTTCTTTATCTGATTTTTTTTTCATTCTGTCCTCAGCTGATGGGACAGAGTCTCCAGCTACCTAATTTCCAGGGCAGACTCAAGGAAGGATATTCCTGAGCACCACAGAACCAAAATATGCCCTTTCTCTGCAAACCAGATTTAATTTGTAATGAGTAATAAAGATATGGTAGTAGTCCAAGTAGCTGCTGCAGAAATGTCATCCATGGACACTCAGTACTGAAAAACTGAGAAAGCTGCCATGGATCTGTTGGAATGGGCTGAAACAGGTTTTGTCAGAGCAATGCTCAATTTGTTATATACAACGGAAATGCAGTGTGTTATCCATCTAGATAGAGTAACTTTGGTAACTGGTTTACCCAATGTTAATTCCGCATATGAAACAAATAACTGATCAGATTTCTTGATATTTTTATCCTATGTAAGTAAAAATGCAACTGTCTATGAACAAACAATAAATGTAATATGTATTCTCCTTTGTTAGAAAATTTGGGAAACAATACTGGCAAATTAATCGATTGATTTATGTTGGATTCTGATACAACCTTTGTAAGAAATGATGGGTTGGTATGTAAGGTAACTCAGTCTTTAAGGAAAATCAAGTATGGGGATTTTGAACACAATACTTGGATCTCAGAAATTCTTCTGGCTGAGGTAATGGCCACTAAGAAAATTGCCTTCCATGAAAGATATTTGAGTTTACATGTAGCTGAGGGTTCAAGGGGAGATTAAGTAAGAGACTGCAGCACAAGGTTTAGGTCCCAAAGGGGAGTAGGATCTTTAAAGAGGGGCCTTAAGAGCAGAGTGCCTTTCAAAAAAGCTTTGCTCAACTTATGGGACATTACAGAAGAACTATTTATTCCATCATGAAAATTTGAAATGGCTGCTAACTGTACTTTACCAGCAGAAGAACTAGCTCCTGTTTCAAAAAGATTTCCTAGAAATTCCAGGATATTATGAATGGGGGCTATGAAAGGTTCAATATTACATTTTCAGCCCAAAAAAACAAATCTCTTCCATTTGCTGGAGTATAGTTTCCTGGTGGACAGTTTATAGGAGGGCAAAAGAATATGATGGACAGGAGAAGAGTGCATAAATTGCCTGCTATTAATGGAACTGGAGGAACAAGGCAGTCAGCTTGAGATTTTCTATGCCTGGATGTATCATGCCTGTTGGGTAAGACAGAAGGTCCGGAGTTTGATCCAGAAACCAAGGTGGCTGAATCAGGTGAGGCAAAAAGAAGGGAAACCAAATTTGTCAAGGCCAGTAAGGGGCAATGAGGATGACCTTGCTCTTCAACCCTGCAGCTTTCTGAAGAAATTTGAGTATTAAAGGAGTTGGAGGGTACACATAAAGGAGACCAGGGGGGCACTCGTGAAGTAGAGGGTCCCTCAGGGATTCCCCCCTGGGGGATTATGGCAAAGTAGCTGCTGCACTTGTTCAGGGGGATGCAAATAGGCTGGCCCCATGTACAGAAGATTGTCTTTGCAATCATTTTGTTGAGGGACCATTTGTGAGGTAGAAGAATACACCTGCTCAATTTGTCTGCTATCACATTGAACTTCTCTGGAATGTGTGTTGCTAAAAGAAAGCAGTTGGAAGAGATCGCCCACAAACACACTCTTAGAGCTTCTTAACACAGTGGGTAATATTTCATTCCTCCCTGTTTGCTGATGTTCCAGATGACTGACATGTTGTCCAACTGTACTGCAGTTGTCCTCAGAGGGAGAGCATTCTGAAATGCCTGCAACACTAACAGCACTGTTCTCATCTCCAAGACATTTATATGCAAGCTGGCCTCTTCAGGGGACCAGATGCCTTGAACTGTCTTCTCTAGATAAAGTCCCCCCACTCTAGCTGGGAAGTGTCCATGGTTACTATGGCTTTGGGCTGAGGGAGGGAATGAATGGCCGACCTTATAGAACCTGGTTTGAATGAATCCTCCATTTCAGATCTCTCTTGCAGATGTGAGTGATACTTATCTTGTAAGACATTTGTTGGTAAAGAATTGACCATTGAGTAAATAACATCCATTGTAGAATTCTCATGTAAAACCTAGCGAGTGGTACTAAAGTTACTGCTGCCGCCATCGATCCCAGAGCTTGAAGGACCATTCAGGCTGAATCTGAAATGCTGCATATTATCTTTTTGATTTGAAATCTTATGCTCTGAACTCCCAGTAATAGAAGGGAAGTAATGGTTGCCTTTGTATTGAGAATGGCTCCTATAAACTCTAAAGTCTGATTCAGTTCTAGATGAGATTTGTCATAGTTTATGGTAATCCCCAGACGAGATCAAGTCTGGAGAACCTGGTCTTTTGTACATATGTGTTGATGCCTGGTCAGAACAGTAATAAGCCAGTCATCTAGATATGGAAACATCCAGCATCCTTGCAGTCTGAGGTGAGCTCCTGCCCTGCACTTGGTAAACACCCTGAGGGGTGTGATGAGTCCAAAGGGCAGTACTCTGAATTGATAATGACTGGCTCTCAGCCAGAAGCATAAGTACCTTCTGGACTGTCTGTTCATCTTTGTGTGGTAATACACAGCCTGAAGGTCTACAGAGTACATCCAGTCATCCTTGCCCAGAAATGGGAGAATGGACTGAACCATGACCATCCAAAACTTAGTTCTTTAAACTGTCTTGTTTAGTTTTGAGAGATGCGCTATCGGTCCCCAGTCCCCTGTTTTCTTTGGCACTAAAAAGAACCGTAAGTTCCAGATACTATCTGGTCTGGTAGGATCTTTTGGATGACACTTTTTTCTAGAAGCTTTTGTATTTGAACTGCTGTTTGTTCCCTCTGACTGAGTGGAACACCAGGGATTTTCTTTAGGATTTTGTGAGAAAGGAAAAAGGGTATAATATATCCTCTGAAAATGATCCTCTGTACCAAAGTATCTTTTGTTATATCTAGCCAGACTGTCTGGTGCAGGGGTAAGCATCCCCAACTGTCTCCAGAGGTGGATATCCGGGCCTCCTTTCAGGAGCGCTGGTAGGGTTTGTCAAAGAAGAATTCTCTGGAACCCTGGTTCTGCGGGCCTCCTCTGCCACAGGGATGTCTTCATCCATTTGAGTTCCCTCCTCTACCTGTGGAGGAATTCCCTCCATGTCTCTTAAAAAGGACCCTGAGACTTCTTGAGCCACATTTTTTGACCACTTTGTAGATTCCTGGAAAAGGTTTTTTGAGGAGTCAAAAAAATGCATGCCCATGGCAGACAGGGTCTTTCCATACTTTTCACACCTGGATAGAGTTTCTTTTATGTCGGGGTCAAATAAAGACGATCCATCAAAGGGAACATTGACAAAGGAAGACTTGAAAGGCTCCACAAACTCACAGAGGCACACCCAGGCATGTCTTCTTATGGAAAAGCCTAAAGTGCTGCCCTTAAGGTACATTCCAGTATATGTGAAATCAACCTCACTGATGAATTATATATGGACTGTAGGGTCGACAGCTGAGAAGTAACCGATGCCTGAACTTCATAATTCCTTGATCAAATCCCTCTGAAGCCTAGTAAAGTGTGCCAAATAATTCAGAGATGTCAAGGCGAGGGTCGCTGAAGCATAGACACCCTTCTCAAATCTGTCCATCGCCTGTGACTCTCTGTTGGGAGAATGGACAGTGGAACTTTCCTCTGCTAGTTCCTTTTTGGTGGCCACCACAATGACCATCCTATCAACAGGAAATACCTTCCTCCAGAACTGTCTATCCACTGGTGCTGGATTATCCTGCTGGCCTGCGAGGAATGGGCTCTGTGGTGTCAGGGTCCTTCCATGCCCACCATGCGATCAAGTCAATGAGCTCATTGGCAGGTGGAGTCACCAAGGAAGTAGAGGGTCCAGTACCAAAAGACTCCAGCTGAACAGATTCCTCAGACATAGGGTCACTGGACATCCAACCACCTCTCTGCTTAAGGATCTGCAGGATATCTCCAAAGGAGATATCTTTAGAAGGTTATGGGGACCCTTTGCCTTCACTGAAAATTGTGTTTTCAGTGATGGACTCCACCGGGGAGTCTAAGTGTTTCCTCTTACAAGTCCTCTTCTTAGGGACTTCCTCAATGGGATGTTCTGGGGAGGTATCAGAACAGGATATTACAATTCCCTGAGTGGCAGCCTTGGGTTTTGTACTGGCTGTCCTTGTGGAAGGAGATGGTGAAGATCTGAGTGCTGAGACATTATAGCAGGGGTCTTAGGATCCAAGGGGGAAAAATCTGTCAGACCTGTCAAGGCAGAAAATACTCTCTTTGCAGCTTTGAAGGCAGAGTGGCTTGGAGAGAGGCAGACAGAGAGAGAGACCATGAGATCTGAGAAGACAAGCTTCTGAATCGTAGGTCTCTCCTGCTCCAAGGGCAAAACCCCCAAGGTGGAAGCCAGAGTCAAGCTATCCAATGCTGAGGCTCCAAGGTGTAGCAATGGCTCCAAAAGCTTCTCAGTTGAATGCAACACGACGGATCTGACAGGTGGAGTTCTCTGGGTCTGATGAAATAGGAGTAATTAGAGAAGATCTCAGATCTGAGGATACAGTGATCCTCAGATCTGAGCAAGACGGATCTGGATGACTAGGATCCAAGAGCTCTGAAGCTACAGGAGTCAGAAGAGGAATCTGTAATGGGGGAGTAGCAGATGTACGGATCTCCTCTCCCAGAGGGGTAGGAGCCGAAGGAGCACCAATCTGACTATGTGCAAGAGAATCTTCTTCACCAGTTTTTCCACATCTTCTTCTGTGAGGCTTCTGGAAGAACAAGTGGAGTAAAAGCATGGCAACCTGGGTCTTTCCAAAAATGGGGAAGGTACCATGTCAGGAACTGGATCCAGAGACAGTTAGTACCTTTTTCTAGGCAGTAATTTTCCAGTTAACCTGGATCCGACAAAGTCGGATCTGAGAGCTTTGACTCCATCAGATCTGACTTAGGAGGTGTCAAATCTGACAATGTTCCTTTGACAGGGTCACAGATTTTAGCCTTTTTCAGGTGTTGGGGTGAGACTGGATCCTTATGAGACCTTGAGGAGTCTGAAGCTGAGGAGGAGGAAGATGACTTCAGAGAAGAGGATTTTTTTGAATTTTGTGTTTTTTGACTTAGAGGAGGAAGAAGCCTTTGATATAGCCTCAATACAGGATGAAGGAAGAAGACCTTTTAGAATCAATTTATTTTTTTTGCTCTACTAAAGCACAAAGGTTAAAACCATAACATATAGAGCAATCTTCTTGCAAATGGAGCGGGCCTAAATAATAAATGCATAATGTGTGGGCATCAGATAGAGGCTGCTTGTGCCCACACTTCATACATTTTTTTTAATCCTGTCGGTTTTTCTGCTATAGTTAAGAAAAAAAATCAATGAAACAGGATAGATAAGCAGAAGTTTTTTTTTTTTTTGTTAAGGGAAAAAGAGGAAAGGAAGAGAAGGAAATCCCAATCATAGTAAAAATAGAAATGACGATAGTGTTGTTGGGGAAGAGAGATACTAGCAGTACTGATATTAGTATCTGAGAGGTACAAAAAACTGTTCTAAAGACAGAATATAGAATAAGAAAATGTAAGAAATCACTAGAAATTTTTAAACCAAATGGTAAGGGAAATGATATAATGGCTTTTAATAAGGTTTGAATTCGAGAATGATGGAGGACCAAGTCTTTTGCTTGCAGCAGCAAATGAGATCGGGGTAACTGAGGTTGGATAATTATGGGTAAGGGAGAGGCTTGAGAGTTTTTGGATGCCACAAGCTTTAGTAATGGCAGAGTCGGATCCTAGGGATCGGATCCAAACCCATCAGTTGAGGACAGAATGAAAACTGACATCAGATCTAATGTTTGTTTCCTGGGGAAGCTTAACAGCAGTAGCTGGAAAACTTGAAAGTAGTAAACCAACAGCCTTTTCCAAAAAAAAAAAAAAACACACAGTAAAAGACACTTTAAAAATGTCCCCAGCTCCCAAAGTTAAAATAAAGTTTCTTTACAGGAAAAAAAGTAGTTTTAATCAACTTTTAATAACTTTTTGCCATAAAATTAAAACAAATGCACACCTGTTTAAAATTACATAAACATCATAAACATCAAGAGACAATAAAGGAAGCTACTTCTTCCCAGCTTAAAAGTACTTATTCCCCACAGAAAGGTTTGTTTAAACAAGTTTAATGTAAGGGGAAAGGCTTTTTTCCCAAAAGGGAAATTGTCTGCCCAGTAATGAACAACATCAACTGACTATCAATCCTCAGAAGCCTTGGAGCACTCTTCCCAGTGGCAAGAAAGTTCTGAAGGGCTTGACACACAAATTTTTCTTTTTAGTCATCTCAGCTTGAGCTAACTAATGGATAGGGCACATAGAAAGTGTCTGAAGATTTGAAAGCTGGCCAGATCTTATAGCCTATGCAGGATATAACCCCACAGAGCTCAGGAGCCTGCAGCAGCAATCAATATGAAGAATGTGAAGGAGTAGTTCCCTTCTGTGCTGTATAGTCCACTGAAATACCCAGGCCTTTTGGAACCAGTACTGATGGCAAAAATCCCTTTCAGAGCAGCACTCCCAGTCCCACCAAAGGTGTCAAAGACAGCATTCCCAGTCCAACCAAAGGTGCTGAAACCTCCAGTGCTGAAGCCAAATCAAGGACCTTTGGTACTGAGACTTACTGAGATCTCCAATACCAAGAACAGCTGTGATGGAATGGTTGCAGACAAACTTTGTACTGAAGGCTCAACACTGACCACTGAGAACACAATAACAGCCTGCTCCGAAGAAATCAGTGTTGAAGTTATCAGTGCCAAAGTAGCCAATGTTAGAGAAGTTAAATCAATCCACTTCAAGAAGACCAGTGCAACATTCAATGCTGAATCAAACACTACCAGTATAAAAACTGGGCCTGGCGGTGAAAAGGTAAATTGTGGAGCCTGAGTTAGATTTTGGCTCATGGTAGGAACTGTCAGAGCCAAGACGATACTGTATCAGAGCCTGGCCTTGACAAATGCCTACATCATACATTCCCAATCAAATTAAGTGGGTGTCCTGAGAAACCTGTGAGATATTACTGATCCAATGGAAATAGGTCTAGAAGAAATCAGTCTTCATAATTCCTTCTCCAAGGAGAAACGTCATGTCCTATGCCATGATCTAGAGTCAGGCTTGGTATGTGAGGATTTGTGGCATCAAGATATATTATCAGTAATAATACGAGCGAAAACCACCACGATGCTAAATAAACTTGACTTTTAAAATATACATTTATTAAAACTGCAAACAAATAATAATAAATTATAAAAATAAATAATGAAGGGCTCACATTTATTCCCTCCCAGGATAGTCGCCTGGGTGAACTGCTAGCAGATTTGAGAATATTTGGACGTTTAGTATATTTAAAATTGTTTTTCTCTAATAAACGGGACATGAAAGAGAAATCTTTAAATTGTTGCTTTAAGCGCAAACGTACTTTCACACCCGTGTTACCTGCACAAAATGAATGTTTCATTAATTTGTGTGAGCAAGATTTTTATACATATTTTTTTAAAGATAAACGGAAATGTTTGTATTTTAATGTATCTAATGATGAATGGTGTTCGTTGAAGAGGTTATGCAGCAATACTGAGCTGACTATCAAACCAGCTGAAAAGGGGGGGGGGGTTGTTTTACTTGATACTACAGAATACAATGAAATAATGTGTTTAATGTTAGAAGAAGCCATCACATACAGTGAGATAAATAGAAATACACTGAATGAGATAATTAGGAATATTCATGAAACAATTTATGATTCTACTCATGTGTAGACAAATTAATTATGAGTTATATGAGTTTTTCCTAGTTGAACATCCCTCAATACCTTATATTAAAGGACTCCCTAAAGTCCACAAGGAGGTTTATCCATTACCTATGCGGCCTATAGTTGTGGGGTGAAGGGTGGGCCACTGAAACAATATCTGCATATCTAGAGAAGGCTTTAAACCCCTTAGTTAGGGGTATTTCTACTATATTAAAAGATACTTATCAGTTAATTGACATTTTGGAACAGTTTTCTATTGATGGGAATGTAGACATCTGTATATTGGTCACTCTCGATGTGAAGAATCTATTTACTTCGATCCCTAATGATTATGGTATTGAAGCGATCAGGGAGTTGCTAAATCATAGCGACAACATAAGCAATGATCAACAAATACTCATATGTACACTGTTAGACACCGTTCTCTCTAATAATGTATTTATGTTCAATGATAAGCTATATTTACAAAAATGGGGTGTCGCCATGGGCACCCCATGTGCTAATACATATGCTAATCTTGTAGTATATTACTGGGAGAAGAATCACCTTTTTAACAGTATGTATTATGAGAAGATTTTGCTATACAGGAGATTTGTGGACAACATACTGATATTTTGGAAGGGGACTATAGAAGAAGTTAGGGAGTTTATAGTTTATCTAGAATCAACTACTAGTTTCTTAAGATTTACCATGGAATATTCCAGCTCCACTATTGATTTTTTAGACATTACTATTAACTTAGACACACAAGGATACATTTCTACTTCTCTTTATAGGAAACCATGCTGGAAGAATACTTTACTTCGCTTTGACAGCATGCATCCGAGATTTGTCTTACCAAATATAGTTAAAAGCCAGTTATTAGATTATCTAGATTGTGTAAAGAGACTCATGTATTAAATGAACAAGCTGATGCTATGTAGCACCTCTTTGTAGAAAGAGGTTATGGTAGAGACATGGTGAAAGATATAAGAACTTCGGTTCTTAAAGAACATAGATGCATAGATAAGAAAGGGTACGTTAGACAGAGAGATTTTATATATAGCAATGGTAATCATAATACGCGCAAGAAATGAGAGTTACGTTTACCACCAGGTTCACTAATGATAATAAAGAAATTATAAAAATTATACGAAAAAATTGGCATATATTAACAATAGATTCTTCTATAGCTAAAATAGTAGGGGAAACACCTAAATTTACTTATAAAAATAGCAAAAACTTGAAAAGGCTATTATGTATTGATCATGGACAAGAGGATAATAAACAGCATCTTGAACATAATGAGAAGGTAGGCACATATTCCTGTGGTAATTGCAATATGTGTAAGATGATTGTTGATACACAGGTATTTACACACCCTGACATGAATTATGTTTTTAAACCTAGATTCTTTGCTTCATGTGAGAGTACTAACCTTATTTATTTAGCCACTTATACGAATGCCAAGCATTTTATGCTGGCATGACGACAAGAAGGCTTAATGATAGGGTATACAACCATGTATATGAAATTAGAAAGCTTAACCAACAGAATGCCTTAGCTAGACATATAATGTCTAATGAGGGACATGAGTTTAGATTTAGGGTGTTACAGTTAATAACCCTTAGTAAGAGAGGGGGTAACAACAAGAACCATTTGGAGACATTGGAACTCCAATGGATATTTAAGCTATGAGCTCACCAAGAGCCTGGTCTTAATCAATCAATAACTATCAAGCCTATACTGGAGGCATGCAGCAATAAATGATATCATATTTCTCATTTGGGTTTAATATGTTGTCATTTTTTGTTGCTAGTGAATTTTGGATTACATCTAGAATTCATTAGGATGTTTTAACTCACATCTTATTATTATTATTTTTTAAGATAGGGCTTTGTAGTGTAATATTATATGTTATGCAGGTTCACATATTTATATTAACATATATACATTATATATGAGCTTGGCTTTATATATTTTGTCTAATGGCATTATTTTAGGTTTATACATTTCTTGTCAGGAAGAGATTATTATTAATGTCTATAATATTTTATTTTATTTCATTTTATTTTATAAAATTATTTTCATACTTTCATATTATATTTAGTTCACGTTTATAGATCTGCAGTAGTGTTAGAAATGCCCACGTATTATTCAGTGTACCTAAGATATTGCGAATACAATGTATACCTGTAGATTGCAACTGTGGCTAGAGTTCAGGTTCAATTACTGAATGTAACTAAGCAACAGTGATTCTAAGTAGTTGTTAGATCAATTGATTGATTGGATAATTTGAAACTATTGTATCACTTTGATATTTGTATAAAAGGAAGTTTAGAATGGATGTATTTTAAGATCTGATGAAGCGTACCTGGTAGTACGTGAAAGCGCTTATCTATTTTACTCGTCTTTTGTTTGCAGTTTTAATAAATGTATATTTTAAAAGTCAAGTTTATTTAGCATCGTGGTGGTTTTCGCTCGTATTATTACTGATAATATTAGCTTGTTCGTTTTGAATTTAAGAGTGGACCTTTGGATATTCAGCAGCACCTATTTTTCTCCGTTTTGGTATCACTGTTGTCACACGATGGATACTACATCTATAGAGTTGGACTAAAACCCTGAAGGAAGAGAAATAAACCAGAGATGGAATACAATTATTAATCAACGGAATAACCCCTTGCTTTCATTGGAGTTACAACAACCGGCAGCAGCTTCTAAAACAGGTAACATGGAAAACCTTAATGAATTTAACACGCTAAGTAGAGAGCTGGAGAATGACTTATATAAACTACAGAGATATATATGGCAAAGACGACACATGGAAGCGTGTTTGCATTTCCATGTTATTCCTCGTGGCTTGCGAGTCCTTTGCATGCCTTCATATGGTGATAGCCATCCGGAACTGTTAAAGAGATGGCAAGAGTTAAACATAGAACTTAGTAACAATTACATGAAGCTGCTTACTGATTATTTTTCTCCTTTGGAAGCAGACCTATTAGCAAAGGTAGAGACTCTGAACAGAGATCTGTGCACTCGTTTTAAAGGGGAAAACTATGTAAAGAGACTGGATAATTTATATTTGCAAATTACTACGTATAGTGACAAGTTACAACATATTAAATATCGCAAACTCCAGTGTGATTATAGGGATTTCACTCTGGGTCAGGTTTTTGTTTGGCCGAGGAACAACACACCTCAACAATCAAATATTGATGTAGTATCCAGGTCTTCCACTTTGCCTAACTGGGAATCTTTTATGGCTAATGGTGTCGCCTCACTCAGTAATGATATTCCTTCAACCATCCATGTAACGAATGTTGGTGAAGTTTTTACCACACCACCTGGCAGTAACAAAGTGTCAGAGGCTATAGTGAATGTAGACACTCCCCCACCAAACCAGCAGGGGTTTAAAGATAGACTGACAGAGAATATGCTGGGAGCCAGGTCTAAGTTTCCAATTGGTAGTATACAGCGGTTTTTACCACTTCCTGTGCAAAAGTGGACAGCATCGAGGAACCATTCCAACAGTCGAGGTCGCAGAAAGAGAAAATTTTCGGGTGGAAATCAGGGGCAGAGACATCGTATGAAGGAATGAAGGGATTAGTGTTCAACTATTCCAGGTCTGAACTCACATTCTCTGACTATTCACTATTAAATAAAGGGCTCACATTTATTCCCTCCCAGGATAGTCGCCTGGGTGAACTGCTAGCAGATTTGAGAATATTTGGACGTTTAGTATCTTTAAAATTGTTTTTCTCTAATAAACGGGACATGAAAGAGAAATCTTTAAATTGTTGCTTTAAGCGCAAAAGTGCTTTCACACCCGTGTTACCTGCACAAATTGAATGTTTCATTAATTTGTGTGAGCAAGATTTTTATACATATTTTTTGAAAGATAAATGGAAATGTTTGTATTTTAATGTATCTAATGATAAATGGTGTTCATTGAAGAGGTTATGCAGCAATACTGAGCTGACTATCAAACCATCTGATAAGGGGGGGGGATTGTTTTACTTGATACTACAGAATACAATGAAATAATGTGTTTAATGTTAGAAGAAGCCATCACATACAGTGAGATAAATAGAAATACACTGAATGAGATAATTAGGAATATTCATGAAACAATTTATGATCTACTCATGTGTAGACAAATTAATTATGAGTTATATGAGTTTTTCCTAGTTGAACATCCCTCGATACCTTATATTAAAGGACTCCCTAAAGTCCACAAGGAGGTTTATCCATTACCTATGCGGCCTATAGTTGCGGGTGAAGGGTGGGCCACTGAAACAATATCTGCATATCTAGAGAAGGCTTTAAACCCCTTAGTTAGGGGTATTTCTACTATATTAAAAGATACTTATCAGTTAATTGACATTTTGGAACAGTTTTCTATTGATGGGAATGTAGACATCTGTATATTGGTCACTCTCGATGTGAAGAATCTATTTACTTCGATCCCTAGTGATTATGGTATTGAAGCGATCAGGGAGTTGCTAAATCATAGCGACAACATAAGCAATGATCAACAAATACTCATATGTATACTGTTAGACACCGTCCGCTCTAATAATGTATTTATGTTCAATGATAAGCTATATTTACAAAAATGGGGTGTCGCCATGGGCACTCCATGTGCTAATACATATGCTAATCTTGTAGTATATTACTGGGAGAAGAATCACCTTTTTAACAGTATGTATTATGAGAAGATTTTGCTATACAGGAGATATGTGGATGATATACTGATATTTTGGAAGGGGACTATAGAAGAAGTTAGGGAGTTTATAGTTTATCTAGAATCAACTACTAGTTTCTTAAGATTTACCATGGAATATTCCAGCTCCACTATTGATTTTTTAAACATTACTATTAACTTAGACACACAAGGATACATTTCTACTTCTCTTTATAGAAAACCATGCTGGAAGAATACTTTACTTCGCTTTGACAGCATGCATCCGAGATTTGTCTTCCCCAATATAGTTAAAAGCCAGTTCATCAGATTATCTAGATTGTGTAAAGAGACTCATGTATTAAATGAACAAGCTGATGCTATGGAGCACCTCTTTGTAGAAAGAGGTTATGGTAGAGACATGGTGAAAGATATAAGAACTTCGGTTCTTAAAGAACATAGATGCATAGATAAGAAAGGGTACGTTAGACAGAGAGATTTTATATATAGCAATGGTAATCATAATAAGCAAGAAATGAGAGTTACTTTTACCACCAGGTTCACTAATGATAATAAAGAAATTATAAAAATTATACGAAAAAATTGGCATATATTAACAATAGATTCTTCTATAGCTAAAATAGTAGGGGAAACACCTACATTTACTTATAAAAATAGCAAAAACTTGAAAAGGCTATTATGTATTGATCATGGACAACAGGATAATAAACAGCATCTTGAACATAATGAGAAGGTAGGCACATATTCTTGTGGTAATTGCAATATGTGTAAGATGATTGTTGATACACAGGTATTTACACACCCTGACATGAATTATGTTTTTAAACCTAGATTCTTTGCTTCATGTGAGAGTACTAACCTTATTTATTTAGCCACTTATGAATGCCAAGCATTTTATGTTGGCATGACGACAAGAAGGCTTAAAGATAGGGTATACAACCATGTATATGAAATTAGAAAGCTTAACCAACAGAATTCCTTAGCTAGACATATAATGTCTAATGAGGGACATGAGTTTAGATTTAGGGTGTTACAGTTAGTAACCCCTAGTAAGAGAGGGGGTAACAACAAGAACCATTTGGAGACATTGGAACTCCAATGGATATTTAAGCTACGAGCTCACCAAGAGCCTGGTCTTCATCAATAACTATCAAGCCTATACTGGAGGCACGCAGCAATAAATGATATGATATTTCTCATTTGGGGTTAATATGTTGTCATTTTTTGTTGCTAGTGAATTTTGGATTACATCTGGAATTCATTAGGATGTTTTAACTCACGTCTTCTTATTATTATTTTTTAAGATAGGGCTTTGTAGTGTAATATTGTATGTTATGCAGGTTCACATATTTATATTAATATATATACATTATACATGAGCTTGGCTTTATATATTTTGTCTAATGGCATTATTTTAGGTTTATACATTTCTTGTCAGGAAGAGATGATTATTAATGTTTATAATATTTTATTTTATTTCATTTTATTTTATAAATGTATTTTCATATTTTCATATTATATTTAGTTCACGTTTATAGATCTGCAGTGGTTTTAGAAATGCCCACGTATTATTCAGTGTACCTAAGCTATTGCGAATACAATGTATACCTGTAGATTGCAACTGTGGCTAGAGTTCAGGTTCAATTACTGAATGTAACTAAGCAACAGTGATTCTAAGTAGTTGTTAGATCAATTGATTGATTGGATAATTTGAAACTATTGTATCACTTTGATATTTGTATAAAAGGAAGTTTAGAATGGATGTATTTTAAGATCTGATGAAGCGTACCTGGTAGTACGTGAAAGCGCTTATCTATTTTACTCGTCTTTTGTTTGCAGTTTTAATAAATGTATATTTTAAAAGTCAAGTTTATTTAGCATCGTGGTGGTTTTCGCTCGTATTATTACTGATAATATTAGCTTTTTCGTTTTGAATTTACGAGTGGACCTTTGGATATTCAGCGGCACCTATTTTTCTCGGCATCAAGATATAGATAAAATTGGTGCTAAAAGCCTGGGATGAGATAGAGAGAACCTAGAGGAAGAGACCCTGGGTACTGGATCTGACACTGAAGGAGAAGGACTGTCTACTGCAGGAGGAGTGGACCACTTTGGGGTTTTATCTGGAGAGAATTTCTTCAGTAGGGAGGATTCTTCTGCCTTCCTCTTATCTTTCTTTGTTTCAGAAGACATGCATCAGCACAAATAATCCCCTTGATCACCAACTAATTACAGCAGTCAGCCAGTGTACAAGTGTTAGAACCCTTATAAATCCAGTTCTTGCTTTAGACTGAACATCTAGCTTGTAATACTTGGTGAAGGTGTGGACAGTGGACCAAATGGTAGCCTCAATGAGTTTTAGAACCCACACCTTGCATGAAAGCCCATGAAGGAGCTACTGCTCTGGTACAGTGGGCCCTAAGATCTCCTGATAGGCTCATAGGTAAGTACTAGGCAATCAATCTAGATATCATTTAAGTCTAATGAAAAACCCCTCTTCAACAGTTTCCTCTAGCATCAAGGAGGGCAAGACAAGACAGACTGAGATAAAATTTGGTGCTGCCTATCCAAGTTTACTCTATTTTTCCACTGTCACAAAACTACCACAATCACTTCTCTATGAAATTGTTAAGGTGCTAGCACCTGTCAGAAAGATAAAAATGGAAGAAAAAGCCTTAGGCCCAAAAGAATGACTGGGTAGAAAGTGATACCACAATAAGAAAGCGCTGTAACCACAAAGAACCACGAAGCACAAAAAACAGCTAAACCAGTCCAGAGACCTCCACCACACGGTCGTAGCTCACAATCAGGTACCACAAAATCCAGCCAAATTTTATTTAAAGTCACAGTAAATAAGCAAAACACGTTTTCGTCGATAAAACGACTTCTTCAGATAAAATCATGTGTAAGTCTGCTGTTTAAATACAATCCATAATCAGCTGAGATAGCACAATTAGACAATTATCCAATGAAATAATTAAAATGTATATAATAAACCTTGTGCTGTATTTAAAACAACAATATCACTGGACTGAATTAATAACATATTAAATAGTAAACAATGTTCAAAAAAACACATATAACACAGGCATTAAGCATAAAAACATGAAACAGCTAAATAGCCTTACAATAAATAAAATTAATAATGTTAAAATTATATATATATGTATATGTATGATCATATTATATAATATAACTGTTATTTATATATTGAATCAATTGATAACTGATAATCATAATAATCTTGGATGTAAATTATTATATACATAAATAGTTGAACATGAATCACATTAAACTCAAACCCTACATTATATGCGTCCTGCCTTAAGTTTAAGGCAGGGAGCAATAGAAATGAAATCATTAAGACCCGGAAATTTGTTGGATTCTAAAAGAATCTGCCAAAAGGTCTCTCTGTGAGCTAATTGGGTAGAAAGTGGGAATAAGGTGAGATAGAAAGAGTCATGTGAGAAGAAAAATCAGAGGGAAATGAAAGTTATGTACTTATCATAATGCCAGATCAATGCTGTCTGCTTCTGTTGGTCTCAGTCTGTGGGTTGTTGGATCCAAGGCTGCCAACTCAGACTTTGTCTCAGAAGCTTGAGACTAGGTGACCAAAGGTCCCAGTTTTTCCAGGACAGTCCTGGTTTGGAAGTCCCTGTCCTGGAATCCCAAACATTGTCTTTTGGACACAGAAATGTCCCCAGTTTAGCCTGCTCAGTCTGAATGGTGAACTGGCTTCCTGGGGTGGCCAGTCCCCCTGCTTTCCCATCCTGAGCAGCTCTGGGGACTTTGTGATGTTTTGGGGATGCCATTGGGTATGGGGTAAGGCTGGATGCCTTTGCCCTGGCAGGAGCCTTCCAGTCAGTCGGTCCCTCAAGAACTTCTGTCGTGGGGGGGGGGGGGCTCTGCCTGACCGCACTCTCCCAGGCAGGAGTTCTCCAGGCCATGCACCCATCTGCCCAGTGCTCCCTTACTGACATCTGTCAGTGCTGACACCTACAGGCCTCCCCTTTGACCTAGCCAAGAGATCTTCCCTGTCCGTGCCCCCCCCCCCATGTCGGGGGACTCAGCTGCCTCCATGTCTCCTGCAGGCTGCAAATTGTGCCGAATCAGTCATGCCCTTGGACCTTCCCAGGGGAGCTTCCCTCAGATCCCATCCACCCCTCTGGAACTCTCCTTGGCTGCTGAGGAGCAGATCAACTCTCATGACAACTTCAGAGTCCCCCTGCTTTCTCATCCAGAGCAGCTCTGGAGATTTTTAGATTTTACAAGGATGCTATCAGTTATGGGGTGAAGTTAGATGTGTTCACCCTGGCAGGAACTCTCCAGGCCCCGACTCTGTCCACCCTGACACTTCCTCAAGGACTTCCATCATGAAAAGCTCTGCCTGACCCCACTCACCCAGGCAGGAGCTCTCCAGGCCTCACTGCTGTCCACCCCAGTGTTCCCTTAAGGACTTCCATTGTGGCGAGCTCTGCCTGATACCCCCCTCACCCAGGCAGGAGCTCACCCAGCCCTGCCACTATCTGCCTCTCTCCCCCTTCCAGACTTCCATCCCAGAGGAGGCATAGTCCATACTCCCTCACCCAGGTGGGAGCTGTCCTGTCCCATTCACTTTCTACCTCTCTCTCCCTTCCAGACTTCCATTGGGACAGACCCCCTCCAGGCTTCCACATCTACCCAGGAGAGACAGCTCTTTTCAGGGTTACATATTTCATAGCTGCTGCCAAATCATGCACTGTTACACGTGCCCTTGGAGCCTCTCAGGGGATCTTTGCAGCCTCATGGAACTCTGCTGGGCTGCGAAGCCTCAGATAGTCCCTCATCCAGACTTCCATGACACCAGGTTCTCCCCTTTGCCTTGCACCTAGGGCTTTCAATCTCGCAAGGGAGATGGCCCTGAGTCCCCCCATCCCTGCACTTTTTGTGGCATACCTCAGTCTCTCTCCCCCATGCTGCCAGGCACCAAGGAATGTGCATTGCTTCGAGCCTCCTGGCATGTGGCCTCTTACATCCTGGGTGGTGGTGTTCACAGAGTAGCATCCCCACAGTGCCGGGTGAAGGATGGGAGACCAACCTGCTGGCCCTGGTGTGAGATGACATGGTGCCTCTATCTCCACTCCCATGGGGGCCAGGAGAATGGGATTGCAGACCTGACTTCCCGGGGTGGCCCTCAAATGTCCTAGTTTAGGTCCTGTAACAAAAGGGTCACCTTGGCTTGAGCTCCTGTCCCATAATACATTACATCATCTAATCTTCTCAGACTAAGTTTGCCCCCCCCACACACACACACACACACACACATATCCACACTACAAGGGGTAATTATACGCAACAGACAGAGACTGATGAGATCCAACAAAGGAAAACGTCAGTACCATCCGCAATGTCCTTTAGAAGCAGTAATGAATGACATGCCAATTTGGAAGTGGAGGGATGGAAGGAGAGAATGTTGAAATGGACAGAAAATGACAAAACAGATCATGCACTTACGTACGTAATGCTCATATCCAATTATGTATTTTCATCTGCCTCAGACCTGTAGGACAGAGTCCCCAGTCAGTCTGATGGTGGAACAATGGAAGAATATTCCTAAGGATGGTAGAGTCAAATGCTGCCATCTACTCTGATTGCATATCAAACTTATAATATGTAAGAGAAGTATATTTCTTGGACCATAGTTGCTGAGCAGATATCATTCAATGATGTGTAAGAAAGAAAGCAGCAGAGGTAGATACTACTCTTGTGGAAAGAGCCATGGGTTTGGATGGCAAAAACAAGCCACTGATGTTATACACATGACAGTAAGCCATCTGGACAAGGTAATCTTAGATGCTCCCACTCCTAGTTTTGTTTTGCAAAATGAAACAAAGTTGGACAGACCTCCTGATAGCCATCAATCTATGCAAACAGAACCTTAACTGTATATGTAGATTCAGACACTGAAGCCTGTACTCCCCTTTGTTAGCAAATTTTGGAAAAAATACTACAAATGGAGTGGTTTAGGTTAGACTCAGAAGCCACATTAGATAAAAATGCTGGATTAGTCCATAAAGAAACTCTATCATGAAAAATTAGGTAAGGAGGTTTACATGACAAAGCCTGCAGTTCTGCGACTTGTTTAGCAGAAGTAAATGCTACCATGAAAAGGGTCTCTTATGACAGAGATTCTAAATCCACTGCGGCTGCAGGTTCAAAGGGAGCTCTAGTTAAAGCCTGTATCAAAACTATCAGAACCCAAGGAGGAACCAGCTTTCTCAATGACCTTAGGAGAAAAGTTTCCTTCAAGAAGGCCTTAGACCACCTCAGGGAAGCTAAAGGAGAATCACTGTGTCCAATATGAAAATTAGAAATGGTAACTTAAACTCTTTCACACCTAGCCTGAGTGGAATTTCACACCTCCTGACATCTGAAGAGTTCCTGTCTGGACAGCATTTGCCTGAGCTAAAATTTTGAGAATGCACTTTTCCAACCTAGCTATAAACAAATGTATATAGCTCAAAAACAATAAAAGTTAGAAAAAATAAAATACAAAAGTTATTTAGCGCACACTCCTCTTCACAACAGTGACATTAATATGTCAGTTAGACATACTAGTAATTTTGTACTGAACAAGTAATTTGATAATATATACATTTACTTATTTATAGTTATGCAAACAAATATTAATGTCTCTCTGTAGCCACAGTAGACAGACTCAATCATCAGTGTGATTTTTTGGGGGCAGATTTCATCTTTATTTGGCTGCAAACTAAATTTGTAAATGCCAACCATTTCTGAGATATTTGCATAATTATGAATAGTATGCATATCTGAATATTTAATGGACAAATAAATGTATCAGTATCAGTGTTAGTTGACAGCAAAAAGACTGTATGACTGTCTATCCATGCTGCTGCAAGCAATGGTGCACTCTAACTCTGAATAATGTCTCCTTTATTGAGATTGCATTGCCACCTTTCTTGATTGGTGGGCATTGCCCCACAACAGTACAGTCCATGTTGCAGTAACACACTAGCCATGCCAACAGATGTGAAGAAATTATTGAAATACACATGGTAATATGTATCATACAAACCCTCTGTGAGATCCATGACCACATGATATACAAGTCCTACCTTAGGTGTCTCTTTATTCCTTCCAGTATATATCAGGAAGTTACTGATGTAGTCATTGTGACTGTCAGCCTACAACCACACTTTGATACCATATTTTTGTGGTTTGGCTGGCATGTCTTGTTGGTAGCTGAAATTATCTTAAAATGCCACCATAGCCTCATCTGTATATGGTGCAATTTATCATGGCCTGGCTGACCCCTAGAGGGGTTGCTGGTGTTATCATTCTCAAATGTACATAGGGCATCACCTTTGTGATGGGATAACTAACATACAAAGGGACTGTATCCTAGTATTTTCTGTACTCAGGAAGAAGTAGAATGCTTAAATAGGTAGGCATTCCAAACAATGCATTAATGTCATCAGCAAGGACTGGTGTTCATCATATATTCATATTTTCTGAAGCCTGTTGACACTGCAAACTGTACCAGTTTTGTCTCTTTGGCAATGTGTTGAAACAGCAATGCTGAAAACATGAGGAAAAAAGTGAGCTTATTTTTCCATTAGATATAGGAGATGATGAGCCCATGGGCTGCACAAAATCATGGACACAGAAAAGATGCAGTATGGTATCCCAATGACCCATGGGTGTGGCCTTGCCACCCTTACAGTTCTTTTTGTCAGTACTATTATCGGGGGGGGGGGGGGGCTCCTTACTGAGACATGCTTGTAAATGGCTGCTTGCACATCATGGCTTTTTTGCCCTGACACCAGTTTTACACTGTCACCTGAACAGCATACACTGCATCACCTGTGACAGTAGTCCATCCCTTAGTGGGTATCATAAAGCATATGGGTTCATCAAATGGAATTGACAGGCATCCATTGTGTGTTGACTCCAGTTCATCACTTGGTACAGGGGATCTAATATGTGTCATAAGGTATATTGATTCATTACATGAAAGTGAAAGATGTTCACTATTTGCAGATTCTGAATCAGATTCACAGATACTGAAACCAATTCCACACTTACCTATTGGGAGCATGGTGTTTAGGTTGCTATTTCCAGCTGGCAAAGTTACATCTTGCAAGTTAGAAAGTACAGTTGCATAAGTAAACTTACCATGCACTAGATGTTTGAATGATCCTAATTTATATGGGGTTATATTCTGCAAAGATATAACATCTGGCCAGCTTCCATAGCTTCAGGGTACCTTCCGTGCACCCAAACTAAAAAGTGAGGTTTGGGCACCAAGCTCTTCAAAGCTTTCATGCCAACAAAGAGAGGAAGGCTGAGCCCTGAAAACACTATTCTAGGAACAAAAAAAAGTCCACACCCTGGCAAAAACATTATACCAAGAAACAAGGGGGTGGCTACTGCAACAGTGATCATTTGAACATTTACTATTATGGTAAGTTTACTAACACAGCTGTACTATGTTCTTCATATTGACTACTGCTGCATCACCTTAAGCTATAGTTGTAGATTACCATAGCTTACAAATGTTGAGAGGTGGAAGGAGAAGAGTCCAAGAGGCCCTGGAGAATGGACCTAGTAAAGCCTGATCTAGACCTAGAAAAAGAATCAAGCTTATAGTGTTTTGTAAAAGAATACAGTGAGGATCGAGTTGCTGCTTCTAGAATACTTCTAGAATCCAACCCCTTTCAAAAAGCCACAGAGAAAGCTGAGGTCCTAGTAGAATTGACCTTGCCCCTACCTGGAATATTTGGAAATAGTCTGCTGTGACACAGGTTGTCCCTTCCTCCTACCTTCACAAGAAATGAACAATTAATCCAAAGACCTGAAAGATGTAGTTTTGTTAGGAGGGTACCTGAGTTGTCTGTGGATATCCAAGATATGTAGTATCCTTTATCCTTCATTTTTAGGTTCAGGAAAGAAAACAGGGAGATAGATAGTTTGGCTTAAAGTAAACTTGAATACCACTTTTGGCATAAAAGGAGGATTAGTTCTCCAAGAAACCCGGGACTGACTCATCATAAGAGCTTTCAGCTCAGATATATTTCTTGCAAAGGTCAAAGCAATCAATAAAACTGTTTTCCATGTTAAGTACCTTAGGTCAGCCAGGTTAGCTGGTTCAAACAGAGCAAGTGTTAGCTTATATAACACAAAATTAAGATCCCAAGAAGGGGCCATCAGTTTTCTTGGAGGCCTCTTATGCAAAACACCTTTCAAAAACATTTTAACATGAGAAAGCATTGAAAGAGGAAGATCCATGGGAAGACATGCTGAAATGGCTAATAAATTAACCTTGATGGAAGAGTAAGAAAGACCAAAGGATAGTAACTCACACAATGATTGTAAAACCAGGGAACAACTAGCCTTGAATGAGTGCTGGTTATGTTGTTGGCACCAACTAGAAAACCATTTCCATTTGCCTCCATTAGTACCTGCTGCACATCCTCAGTAAACAGGTGCGTAAAAGGAATTAAAACCCTGTCATCCTGCCAGTTAATTGAATTTGATTGGGCTAGGGTATATCAAACACCACCGATCTTGTGGGAGTAGATCCACTCTGTGAGGAAGCTTGTGGTAATTGCCCTTGGCCATTTCTAGAAGAAGAGAGAACCACTGTTGCCTGGGCCAGAAGGGAATGACCCCAATGATCTTGACAGATTCCAAAATGGTGGAAAAACATACAGGAACATTCCTATCCATGGAAAATAAAAGGCATTTGTATTCCAGGCCTTCTTGCATGGAGTCCTAGAAAAGAATCTTGCCAGCTGATTGTTCAGAGATGAGGCAAATAGGTCTACTTGAGGAACTCCCTACACATGGATCAAATTATGGAAGATCTCTTAATCTAGTTTTCATTCCTGAGGGTCTGCCCTTGTCCTGTTCAGCTTGTTTTTCACACAATTTTGCTCTGATGGAATTTGAGAAGCTATATCCTATCTTCACATGGCTAGTCCACAGAGTGGGCTACAGTCTGGTTCCCCCTCACTTGTTGATATACCACATGACTGTGGTATTGTCTGTAGCAATCTGAAAAGATCCTTGAAACCAAAGATGATTCACAGATGTAAGTGCCTTGATCAGGGTATCTCTTATATATTTATATGCTTGCTTCTGTCCTTGTTGTTTCACAGCCTTACACTTTTATCCCTCATGAAACTACTCTCCAAGCAAAATCCAAGGCATCTGTGGTGACTGACTGCTTTGGAACAGAGATACAGAAGGGGCGACCTGGATTTAAGGATATTTGCTGTCTCCACTAAATTACTTCCCTTCTGGCAAATCCCAGAACTGGGATTTGAAGGGATAAAGAATGTTGATGCTGGGATCAGGGAGAACTCAGATACCATGTGGGGTCAATCCAGTTGTATCATGAGAATCACAGGTGCCATAAGAACCAAAATCCTCAGGTATTCCCTCACAGTGACCAAAGTTTGAGTGGAAAACCTCAAAAATAGATGTAGATATAGATCTATATTTTTCCTGTGGAAGAAAAGCTCTTTGAAATGAGGTGTCTAGCTGACACCCCAGGAGGACAATCGAGGGGGAATTAAAAAAGACTTTTGAATGTTCTCTTGGAATCCCATCTTGTGTACGAGATCTCTCGCCCAAGTGAAAGATTCTTTACACTTTGAAAAAGACTCTGCAAAGACAAGCGAGTCATTTATATATGAAAAAATGTGGATACCCTGTAGCCTGCAATAAGCTATAACTGGAGCTAGACACTTTGAGAACACTCTTGGTGCACTGGCTAGTCCAAAGAGTAAGACAAAGAACTGATAATGTGATCTAGACACACAAAACCTTAGCAGACACCTGAAGGCTGGATGAATAAGGATGTGATGATAAGCATCTTTTAAATATAGAGTTAATAGGAAACTTGAATGAGGAAAAAGAGAAAAATGGGTTGTGAAGTATCAGCATTTTGAGCCTGGACACTAACACAAACAGGTTTAAGAAAGAAAGATCCAGAACTAGTCTCCAGGCATTTTCTTTGTTTGGTACCGAAAACATCCCTGAGTAAAATCCTTTCCCTCTTGGGAAGGAGGAACCGGTTCTATCATTCCCTGGGACAATATGTGATAAAGGACAGGTGGAAATAAGAGTATGATCTGGTAGATGAAAGATTACCCAGATGGAAAGGAGGAATTTCCTCCCACTGCTATCTGTAACCTTGATAAATGATATTCAGAATGCATTTGTCTGAAGCTATCAGTTGCCAAAGAGAAAAGTGGAGATTTAGACTTTCTGGAAGGGAACAGGACTGCCAGGGTGGGGGTGGGGTGGGGGGACAAGGTTCCATGAATAATCATTCTGACTTTTTGGACTGTCCTTCGTTTTGGGGGGGACTCCAGAATTCTTTTTGGAACCCTCTTGCCATTTCTTCTTTACAAATGTTTACCTGCATTTTGTTTAGACTGTTTATTTTTTTTACCAAAATGGGATATGGGGTTAAAGAATCCCTTAGAAAAATTTTGAAAACATGGGTTGAAAAGTTTTAGGTATTCCCTGTAACAACTTCTCAACACACTTTTTGATCACTTCTGCAGCAGAGGGGCCAAAAACTAAATCTTTGTCCAATGGAGAATTTAAAATCTCATTTTTAACATCATCTCGCAGGTTCTGAGAATGCAGCCAAGCAAACCTCCTCAACATAGTACCAGCGGCCAAAACCCTTGAAGAAGTATTAACTGAATCCTATGCACACTATAAACAATGAGTAGTGATCTGTACAACAGAAGAAACTAAATGATTTAAAACAGATTTTTCCTCACAAGAAGAAACAGCAGACAAAATATTCCTAATACTTTCACAATTAGTATAAACCTTAACATATGAGCCTGATAATTAAAAATTCTGAAAATCAAAGTTGCAGAAGCATACACTTTTTTTACCATGCTTATCAATAATCTTCCCATCCTTATCAAAATGAGTGGAGTTGGAGTCATCTAAATGTTTAGCAGCAGTAGGATTAACTAAAAAGTAAAGTTATGTACTCATCATAACTATGCATCTGTGTTGTCCATTTTCGTTCTTCCTCAACTATTGGAGTATCGGATCTGACCTCGGATCCAACTCAGCCACATTTACTAGACTCAGAGATCCAACTCTTGAGTTCTTTCCTATACCTATAATGCCCCTGCCAACCTTGCTATACTTCAGATCAAGTTTGCTGCCTTATAAGCTATAGGAAGAACTAACCCTAGGTTAAGACAAAGTAAAAGTAGCAGTAGCAGATATGAGTCTCTAACCTGGAACAAAAGTTCCACAATAACCATAAAGTCACTCTAGGAGTAAATAGGAAGGGGGTGGAGGGTGGGGAGTTGAGGAAGAATGAAAATGGACAACAAAGATGCATAGTTATAGGTAGTACATAACTTTAATATCTAATGTCCTTTTCATTCGTTTCTCAACTATTGGGACAGAGTCCCCAACTACGTGGATATTGGGTGGCCCTCATGGAAGGATATTCCAGACTAATGCTAAAGCAAAGGCAGTCTGCTCCTGGAAGTCAAATTCAGTTTGTAATGGGCAATAATGGTATGAGCATTAGACCAGGTAGCTGCTGTACAAATGCTGTAATAGAAGTTCTAGACCAAAAAGCGGAAAATGTAGCCATGGACCTGGTGGAATATGCTTTAGGAGGCCTGGGTAGGGACAGACCTTGCTGACTGTAAACACAGGAAATGTGATTAGTAAGCCATCTGGCTAGGATAATTTTTAAAACTGATCAGCCCGATTTATTTGGGGAGAAAGAGACAAACAATTGCTAAGACTTCCTGAAATCTTTTATTTTATGGAGATAAAAATGCAGCTGCCTATGTACATCCAAAACACTAAGCATGTGTTCTCCTTTGTTAACAAGGTTGGGACAGAAAACAGGCAAATTAATGGCTTGATTAATATTAATTTCAAAAGAAAGATTGGTCCATAAGATAACCCTGTCTTTGTGAAAACTAAGATAAGGAGATTTGAAAGAGAGAGCCTGGAGTCCAGAAACTCATCTCACAGTTTTCCATTCAAAACTTTCTGAGGACTATCAAATCCCAGGGAGGGTTGGGTGCTTCACTTGGGACCTAAGAAAGAAAGTAGGTATCTATGTGAAAAGCCTTGCACAATTTTGAAGAAGGTAATGAGGAAGCATTTTCCCCCAAGTGAAAATCAGATATGTCTTCCAATTGCACGTTGGTAGTTGAGCACCTAGCTCCTTCTTGAAAAATAAATGCAAAAACTCTAGGACAGCAGAAGTAAGAGGAGTGAAGGGGTCCAGTTCTCTCTGTAGAGTCTAAGTAGAGAATCTTTTCCATTTCCTTTTGCAGACTGTCTTGGTACAGACCTTGTGGGAAGAAAGAAGTATCTGTCAAACTGGGGAAGAAAGCCTGGGCTGTCTAACTTATAAGTGGAACTGGAAAAAACATATGTTAACTTGAGGCCTGTAATGCCCAGATGATGCATGCCTGTGAGATGAGAGAGAAGGTCTGGATTGGAGTCCAGTTCCCAAGATGGTTAGTGAAGGTGAGACCACAGAAAGGGGAACCACACTTGACAAGGCCAAAAGGGAGCAATGAAGATTACTATGCTCTTCAACCGGTGTCTTCTGTAAAAATCTGCAAATTAGAGATATCAAGGGATAAGCTTAAAGGAGACTGGAGGGCCAAATATGGATTAAAGCATCTCTCAGTGACTCCTCCAGAGGAGGGATTAGTGCAAAGAACCTCCTGCGCTTGTTGTTGTTGGGAGATGCAAAAAGAGTGCAGCAAGGTTGACCACATCCATGGAAAATTGTCTCCGTCACTGATTAATTGAGAGACCAATCATGAAGCATCAGAATTTTCCTCCTGAATTTGTCCTCTAACATGTTGGATTTCCCTGGTATGTGCTATGCCACAAGAATTAGGTTGGATGAGATTGCCCACTGCCACACACTCACTGCCTCTGTACAAAGGGGATAAGATCAGGCCCCCACCTGTTTGTTGATGGACCAAACCAATAACATATTGTCAGTATAAATCACAATCATCCCAAGAGGAAGGACATCCTGGAAGGCCTGCAATGCAAGAAGAACAGCTCTGATCTCTAGGACACTGATGTGTGAATTGGTCTCTTCTCAGGACCACGTGCCTTGGATCATCCATCCCAAGAAATACCCCCACCCCAATTGGGAGGTGTCCATGGTTATCATGGCTACTTGTGTTGGAAGTTCAAGAGAAAGCCTTAGGCAACTTTATCTGACTGAATCCACCAATGTAGATGGAGTTTGGTTGGTAAGGACAAAGGATGGTGAAGAATTAACCACTGAACAGCTAGAGTCCATTGAAGAATGTGCATATAAAAATAGGACATAAGAACTAAGGATATGGCTTCTGCCATTGACACTACAGCCTGAATAATAAATATGGCGGGGGAGAAGGGTGTATGATAATCTGCTCCACTTGACACCTAATTATCCTTACTCGATGTGATGGAAGAGAGGCTATTTGACTGATAGTGTTCAGATGAGCAACTATGAACTCCAGACTCTGAACAGGTTGTAGATGAGTCTTGCAGATGCTGACTGAGATGCCTAGAGATTGACATAACTGGAGCAAGTAGGCCCTAGATATCTTTAGAAGATCAATGGAGCACATCCAATCATCCTTGTCTGGAAATGACAAAATGGAATTAACCATGACCATTCGGAACCTTGCTTTCTTCAAAATTGATTCAGCTTGCTTAGATCCAGAATTGGTCTCAGGTCTCCAATTACTTGGGCACTAAAAAGAATCTTGAGTAAGTTCCAAATACTTTCTGGTCTGGTGGGACCTCCTGGATTACTCTTTTGTCTAGCAGCTTTTGAATTTCTTGAGATGAGGGACGTCAATAGGTCTTTATCTTTTTGGTTGGGGAATCTGGGAAAATGGTAGAAAATAACCTCTGGATATAATTATTAGCACCCAAGAATATTTTATTTTTTTCCTAATAAACATCTTTATTAAATTATCACATATGACAGAGGCAATCTTACATTTATATAAATTAAAAACAAACAACACTGACACCACTTTAGTTGCAAATATTATACATCACAGACACAATTGAAAAAACTGTAGTTGCAAACATTATACACCACTTATAATCTAAACGATCATTGACAGTTAAGCATCATATGGCTCATTCAAATCCCGCCTATTAAACTTCATTCCTTCTCTGCATATATTGTTCCCAAAATCCCCATTTTTTCCTATGTAGTTTGCTCCTTCCCTTTTCTAAAGATCCCAATTCCAGTTGTTTTATCTTTGTTACTATATTCACTACTTCTAATAAAGTCGGTCTAGATTTTGATTTCCATTTTCTAGTAATTGCTTTTATGGCAGCCACCATAATTAGACTCAGCAAGGATTTACTATGTCTAGACATTTCTGATTCTGTAGCATAGAACAAAAAAAATCACCTACGCAGTCAGTCCAATCTACACACCCAGCATCTCCAACACAGTGGGCCGCAGGGAATCCCTAAGGTCTCTTTCCTGCCACCTCCAACATTTTCTATCCACCTGAGGAAAAATTCTTTGGCATCTCATTGGGGTATACAAATACCTATGTAAACACTTCCAGGCAATGAACCTAAATCTTCTAGACTTTGTTGCACATTTGGGAGATATACATATATCCCCAATTGTCTTTTTGTGAATTGCCTATCCAATCTCTCTTCCCAATCCTTTTTAAGCTCCTCTGATTGATTCTTATAGTTATCATGCTATGCTCTATTAATTATTCCTTTTTTAATGGCAGCTTCTGTTCTAGATTCTATTAAAAACTCTACCAGTGCTGGTCTTTCATTTAAGTGCCCCCTATTTATTTCTCTTTGTCTATACTCTGATATCAATCCTTGATAGGGAAGGCAGTCTCTAACCTGTGGTCCAAAAAAAACCTTGCCCTCTTCCCATTCTATTAACTTTTCCTTTCTAGCCATTTGTTCTCAATACCTTGGTTCCTTTGCCAGTTTTCTCCAATAAATTCCAGGCCTCTCTTGCCTATTATCTGCATCCCTAACCATGTCATTCCTATTGGCAGAACTTCCTTTCTCCAGTCTTATCCTGGTTTATTTCTTAGAATACTCACTATTATTTTATGAATATAATACACTGTATGATTTTTGTTGTTCTACTTAAGAGTCTGCGTCCAAAATCCCAATCGCTCTTTATTTCTTGAGCTCCCCCCCCCGTATCACCATCATTCCTTTCCACTTTGAATTATAGTTTTCTGCTTGTGTTATGTATAGGAACCTTAACTGTGTTGCTCTAAAATACCCCTTCAAACTGGGTAATCCTAATCCGCCTTGTTCTATTGGAAGAGTCAGCTTATCCTACTTGACCCTTGCTGTCTTCCCTTCCCAGATAAAATCATTCAACTTTTTTAATTGCTATCCACAGCTTCTCCTCTGGTTGATAAAAATATGCCTGACCTGTGTATAAAACTAAAGTGACTAAAAACATTTTATAATTGCTTGCATCTTAGTATCCATACCCATATCCATATAACAAAGCTTCCAGTTTCTCAGTTTTTGTAGTTTCTTCTGTTTAGTCTCTTCCCAAATATCCTTAGCTGCCATAACAGAGTAATTTCTAATCCATACTCCTAAATATGTCATTTTATCATGTCTCCGTAAATAAGGATATTGTTGGAAAAATTCATCTGTGGGTACATAATTTACTGCTCTTGCCTTTGTTTTAAATTAATATTTACCGCTATTACCTTTATTTTAGCTTCATTATTTTTTGTATCCCAGGAAGATGTGAAACTGTCTTAAAATATTCCACAGCACTGTAATGTCCCTTTCTGGTTTTGTCATGTGTAAAATAACATCATCTGCAAATAGACCCAGCTTTTCCTGACTACCATACCAATTATATCCTCGAATTTCCCCTTATTTTCTTTGCCAATGGTTCTAAATATAATGCAAACAAAAGCGGACAACCCTGCCTGGTTCTTCTACTCAAGCATAAATTATCAGAGAGGCCCCACCCACTTAAATTTTCACCTCTAATTCCTCACATATACTCACAGTCAACCTTATAGCTGTATCAGGGAAAGCAAATTCTTCCATTGCCCTGCTTACAAAGTCCCAGTGTACTCTGTCAAATGCTTTCCCTGTATCAAGGCCCACCAATAACAGTGGTATTTTCTTACATTCTGCTTCACTCTGGATCATCAATGTTCTGTTAATATTGTTAAATGTTTGTCTCCCCTCCACAAAACCGCATTGATCCATATCTATCAAGTCTGGTATCACTTTTGCCATTCTTTTAGCCATTATACACATAAAAACTTTATAATCATGGTCTAGTATTGAAACGGACCTGTATGAAACTGGATCCAATGGATCTTTATCCTCTTTAGGTATTGCTGTTACCACTGCTTTCTTCCGGGATGCTGGTACTTCTCCTTCTCTTCAAATACTGTTAAACAAAACCTTCCAGATCCTTATTAGTTTTTTCCCTCCTAGCTTCCAAACTTCAACAGGAATACCATCTGTTCTTGGGGACTTTCCTGTAGATTGGTTATATGTAGCCATTTTTAACTCCTCTCTTCCTATCCTGTTAGTAATTGAGCATCATCTACCTCTACCTTTGGCATATTTAATTCTTCCATAAACATTTCCATTTGTACCTTTTCTTGATTTCCATATTTCTCTGCTTTATACAAACTTTCATAAAATTTCTGAAATATTTCTAATACTTTTACAGGATCTCTTGTTATCTTCCTTTGTTATAAGTTCCCTAAGCTTGGTGACAGCCATTTCCACGTTCTGTTGCATAAGTCGTTATGCTAAAAGTATTTGTGCTTTAGAATTATTATCAAAAAACAGTTGCTTAACAGCAATCTTTCTAAATTCGTGCCTATTGTTGAGGTAATGTCTTATTTTCTGTTTAGCATTCTGCAGTTGCTCCTTTTCTTGTTCTGAGAGATTCCTCCTACTTTGCAATATTTTAACATTTGTATGTCCCTCTAAATAATTCTTGTTACTTCTTAACCACACCTCTCTTTCCTTTATATCCACTCTAGTTTTAAACTCCACTTTAATTTTATCCCACTCCCTATCTATATTTTCAAAAGAAATTTCTATCTTCTCTAGTAGCTCCTGAATCAATTCCAAAACCCATTCCTTAAATTCCTCTCTTTTCAATCAATAGGTGGGAAAGCGCCAGTGTCTCATTTTTATTTCATTACCTTGCATTTTTATTTTAGAAATCATTATTGGTGCATGATCTGAAATAGTTAGTGGGTGCATTTCAAGACCTTCAATTAAATACACATATTCCTATGAGATATAAATTCTATCTAGCCTAGCCCACTTTTTGTATCTTGGAGAGTAATATGTAAATTCACTCCGAACTCCTAGTACTGAATGCACATCTTCCATGCCAAACATTTTCATAATTTTCTTCAAATATCTACCCTCCTTTGTTATATTTTCCCTTCTAGGCCCCCAGACACATCTTCACTGTTGCAAACCAAATTCCAGTCTCCACCTATAAGTAATACTCCTTGCTAAAAGCTGATCATTTCTCCTAGAACTTTCTTAAGCTCCATTATAGCAGTTTTAGGTAGAATGTAATTGTATGCCAGTGTAATCTTCCTCCCTTGCCAGTAGCCCCTTAGTACTATATGTGAAGATATGTGAAGGCTGCCAGCCTAGCTAGATAGAATTTTGTAGATAGTTCTGTCATTTGTAAATATTAATATAAGCCACAGGCTTGTTCTCTTAAATGTGAAAAGACTGAATTGGATGTTGAATTGCAAAAATGTAACAACAGTGCACTCTGCTGTAAGAAAGCTGATAAGGCAAGCATTTTATCACTGTTTTGATCTCAGGGCTCGGAGCCATGGTTTCTGAACCAGCAGATTCTTTCTACTGTTTTGAGACTAGAGTTAATTGCTATATTTTACATATATAATGTCTTTAATTGCCGCAGATTCCTGACCAGGTGCAAGCTTACTAAGAAATGTTAATGTAGAGTTTCTGTTAGCCTGGGAAACCAGAGAATTGTTAAGAATTATGTAATTTAAAGGGCTTTCTCAGAGACAGAGAGAGAACATTTTGCATTTGTCTTCAGAACTGACCACTCACCAGCACTTGCTTTGCTCTGTCTGTATGTAAGTAGGATCTTAGACTTTAGTGTCTCTCCTAGAAATAGATAGAAAATAAAATAGTAGGTCTAGTCTAGCTATTTTTTATCTATTTCTAGGAGAGACACTAAAGTCTAAATATGTGATGCCCGTGCACTGGCCCAGTAATCAAGGAGCCTCAGTCCTCACCGCTAACACCAGTGAGGGGCATGCACATTGGGAAGGATAACAAATACACACACAGTAAAGTACAATTTCCCTTAAGGGCACACAGAGATCACAGGCAGTCTGAGTCTGGTTTCTCACTTTCTCTCCAGATCCCCGATAAGACTCCCCACTGGCACAGCTATAGAGTGGGGTCCTTAGCCAGGGTCCCAAACCAAGTCCTCCTAGCACCCTCTCTGTCCAGCCAGTGCTTCATGTCCCTGCCCAAGTAGCTGATACACACATACACACACACACACATACACACACACACACACACACACACACACACACACACACACACACACACACACACACACACATACACACACTTTGAGATATGATTTATATACAACAACACAGACACTCCTGGGGAAGTCTGGCACAGTTTCACTAGCTGTCTCCTTTCTATCCAGGCTATAAGGTAGTAATCACTGCCACCAGGACCCTTACTTATCAACTCCTAAAACGGCCTTTACCAAATGGTGTCCAATTATTACTGTGCAATATTATTATCCAAATGGTAAGTGTGACTGAGCAGCAAGGCTTATTTGGAGTGGCGTTGTACAGTATCACTATATACATGCAATGTACTCTAGAGCTAAAATTGCCTCTACATAAAGCAAAAAACAAGTAGAGCCAGCAGACGTTGATCTGGAAATCCAATTTTATTGTGAAAGGTTAAAAAACCTACACATTTATGTACAGACCGGTTTCGGTAGAAAAAACACAACCTTCTTCAGTGTATTTAAATATACCATAAATGTGATCAGCTTATATAGAAACAACTACCAGCCTATTGGTGGGTCATAAATTCTCATTGAGACCAGGTGGGAATAATCCCCCCAGTTTGATTATCCATTTTTTCTCCTTGGTATTAAGAATTGAGTGCCATCCTGTTTTGTTGATCCTGTTCCCTAATATAATATCAATAATAATAAAAGTAAATTTGGCAATATGGTGTTCCAAAAAATGTTTATACAATGCACTACTGTTTTTCTTATTATGAATATTGCTAAAATGCTCTGATATTCTGATTCTGAGTGGTCGTGAAGTTTGTCCTATGTAAAAAGCACCACAGTGACAGCTGGCCATGTAAATAATCCAATCACTGCTACAATTAGCAAAAAATTTTATGTCATATACCTGTGAGCAATTTCTGCTGGAAAATTGTTTGGATTTATTGATTTTGTCACAGTTGGTGCAATGTCCACAAGGAAAACAACCTATTAAGGGCTCCCCAGATAATGTGGTTTGTTTGAATTGTGTACCGATAGGCTTGTTACCATGTTTAAAGTGATTGAAAAAGCTCCCTGAGTTTTTGCCTTTTCTATATGAAAATTGACATTGGGTTGGAATAAAATTAGAAATATCTGGATCATATGCTAAAATGTTCCAATGTCTGTTGATACTGTCAATCAATTGGTTTGTATTCCGAGCATATGTAGTTGTAAATCTGATAGTGGTACAATCCTTGCGAGGGTGTTCTTTATGTTGTAAAAAATTAACTCTATGTATGGAATTTGTTATGTTGCTGGCAGTAATGACATCACCCATAGCATAGCCTCTCGACCTGAAGCGTTCTGTAAGGTCCTTCCTGTGATGTTGAAAAGCGGAATCTGTGGAACAAATCCATTTAATGCATATGAACTGTGATTTTGGGATGTTTCGTATTACATGGGGTGGATGAAAACTAGAGCCATGTAAAATTGTATTAAATTCAGGATGTTTCCTAAATACCTCTGTAGAGAGTGTATTATCAGACTGTTTAGTGATCGAAACATCCAAAAATGTGATGTTATTATAATCATAATGGACTGTAAACTCCATACCCCATTTGTTGTGATTCAAATATGATACAAAATCCATCAAGCCTGGTATGTCCCCTCTCCAAATCATCCAACAATCATCCAGATAACGTCGCCAGATATCAATGTTTTCTAAAAAGGTATTATTATTGCAATCATATATAAGGTGATGTTCAACAAAAGCCATAAAAAGATCTGCATATATGGAAGCAAAAGATGCTCCCATGGCTGTACCCTTTACTTGCCAATAACATTTATCCTTATAATAGAAAACATTGCTTGTTAAGACAAATTTGGCTAGTTCTACCAAAATGGATTTAAATAACGGTTCATATAAACCAGCTTTGTCTAGCCAAAAGGAAAGGGCCTCAAGCCCAGACTTGTGAGGGATGTTAGTATATAATGAACACACATCAAGAGTACACATAACCCAATCATCCTCCAACTGACTGTCTGATACAATATTCAGGAACATAGTGGTATCATGTATGCGTGATCTTATCAAACTGAGTAAAGGTTTCAAATGTAGGGTCAGAAACAATGAGAGAGGTTCCGTGATGTACCCTTTGCCAGAAACAATCGGTCTCCCCGGAGGGTTCACCAAATTTTTGTGTGTCTTAGGCAAAAAATATATATATTGTATAGCAGGGTCGTGTACCATAAGTTGTTATGCAGTTTAATTTGTGATAATAGACTCATCCCTGGCCCAAAGTACAAAATCTTCAATCTGCTTTTTGAACCTAAAAGTAGGATTGATGGTCATTGGTGAATAATATTTTGGATCAGAAAGCTGTCTCATAGCCTCCCTATCATAATCCAACCAATTCAAAATCACCACAGCACCCTTTTATCCGCTGAAATTATTACAATGTCTTCATTATTTTGTAAGTCAGAAATGGCCTGTTTTTCTGCTGAAGAGATGTTATTTAATGTAAATCGGACGTCTTGACCAAAAAAATTAAGATCTTTGAGAATGTTTCTCTGAAATTGAAGAACTAGAGGGTGCATGGGTGGATTGAATGTGGATTTGTGGTAAATGAATTTATCACTTTTAGAGAAGCTAGTATCACCAAACAACAGTTTTAAATTTAATAACCTACAAAATGAGAAAACATCCTGAGCCATATTGTCTTCTGAAATAATAAAACCAGGTACAAAAGACAACCCTTTATTCAAGACAGACAGTTGTATGGGTGAGGGTACATAATCAGATAAGTTCAAAACATTGTTGTCGATAGACACATTTATTTCTCCATTACCATTTGTAAAAGACCCTGAATATTGGTAATGTCTTCTGTGTTTCCTCCCTCCCCTGTGCTGCTTTGGCCTAAAGGGATGTGACATGTGTTCCTTTTGGGGGCCGGTGAACCAGTTGCTGACTGTGGCTCACTATCAGTACATGAGGAAACATCCTCAGTAGAGGAAGCAGAGGTTCTACTTGATCTTTTGAGAATAGACCTGGGTCGTTTTTTCCTAGATGATCTATTAAACATGGGAGTGAACCTAACTTGTTTTGTGTTATGTGCAAAAGGGTTGGAGGTTTGATAATCCCCTTGATCCCTTTGAAACTTCTTAAGTTTCCTGGTCCGCAATTGTTCTTCTAGTGTCTTAAGGTCCCCTGCTATTTTATTCAAATGGGTTTGGAAGGATGGTTCGCCTTCATAAGGTTTAATATCATCCACTAGCCTAGTAACCACCTGGATTTCAGAGTCTATAGTCCTGTCATAAAATTTTGACAAAGATT
Organism: Protopterus annectens; assembly: GCF_019279795.1. Lineage (NCBI taxonomy): Eukaryota > Metazoa > Chordata > Ceratodontiformes > Protopteridae > Protopterus > Protopterus annectens. The sequence continues at coordinate 213,457,432 of NC_056750.1, read as the reverse complement.
CTACAAAAGAGATGGTTGCCTGTTGCTGAATGGATGACCACTGTTCGAGGAGATCCTCATCAGCATTGGAAACTAGTGGCTGAATGCACACTCGAAGGCCCCTGGGTGTAATGCCTTTGGCCAAATAGGCCTTAAAAAGTTTTGAGTGCCAAATGTTCGATCTAAGAGTTTTAAGGTGTAAAAACAGATCATGAAAACATGAAGCACATTTAGAAGCAGAGTCAGATGTACCCAAAATATTGGTGTTGTCACCAATATTGCAACTCAGCCCAAAGGCTCTGAGGTCCTCTCTATCCGAAGATAGACCTGTGATGAAACTGGCAAAATCCATAAGGAAAAAAAAGGACTGACAATATAGTCTGAAAACTAAGTCAGCAAATATTAATATTAATTCAAGGACAATAACAGCCCAATACAATCGGCTGTGTCCTTATTAAATCTGCAATGACAACAGAGTACTTATAGTAATGGAAAACCCCAACAGTGGTCAATAATACAACAACAGGCAACCAATCCTGAAAAATAAATATCTAATCTTGACAGAGTTATAGACAATGGTAAAGGTGAAAATAACAATATATTTGTTATAGAAATAATGGCTTCCCAATTATTCCAAACTCATATTGAAAAATGTGAACAAATATGTTCTAAAGAGTGACAGTGAGCCACAACCCAATCAAAGAAATCCTGGAAAAACCATATGGTAATTCCAAATAGTTAGATTGTTATAATTGGAAAAAATGTATCTGATCCTTTGATATATACGGGATCAAAAAATGTTCAATAAGTCCAATTCTAAACCGAAAAAACAATCAGACTCAGGTTGAAAGACAGACAAGCAAGCCACAATAAAAAATGTTTATAACATAGTGATATCCCAAATGATAATTGTACCAAAAAGTCTGATATCTAATAGCAAAATACTGACTGTTAACATGTCAGAAAGTCAGACAATAGTGAATTCCTGGGCAATATTGAGAAACCATATGTGAAAACTGACTATTTATAATATGCTGTATACGGCAATGGTTAACCAAGGCCCTCTTAAACCAAAAAGATGTCAAGTTAGTCTCTCTTCACAGGAAGGGACAAATATAGACAATATTGTTCCCAAAGAATTGTATACAACCTGACATAGAGGTAAATGACAGTACTGCAGATATTGTACTAAAAAACTGTGAGCATAATATTACTAAAGAAGGCACATTTAAACGGTACAAGCCTATAGTAAAAGGCTATAGTAAAAGGACTAATACAAAAGTCCACTCAAAATGAAACAAAGAACAATAACAATGCCTAATCACCAAATCTGTTGAAATAGTCCAAAAATTGTAATTATGGAAGGCACTTGTACCCAATTTGTGAAAACGAATAACTCACAAAAAATGAGTCGTATTGAGTAAATTGGGAGTCCATTAATAGTTCTAGTCGCCAACCCAAAGGATGTATGATAAAAAAGTATCCGACTGCGAAGTGAATACAAATGTAAGTCATAAATTATAACCTTAATGAAGTAATGCAGAAAACGCTATATACGCAGCCATGGACCTTGATTATAAAACATAATCTCCCAAGTGAATTTGTGCAGCAAACAGGCACTTAAGAAAAATAAATGGCACCGACGCAAAAAATGCGTGATCTTGTTCAATAACAGTACCTGAAAAGTCCCATCTGTAGTACGATGATTAATCCTTTATGAAATACGAAGTTGATCCAACCTGGTCCAACTTACAAAAAGGTTGACCCCGTAGTGTAGCAAGACATACTCTTCAAAATGAAGAGCTTCAAAAGCACAGTGGATGAGATCGTAAGCCTTAGTTTAACAACAGAATTGCTTCTTGTTATGTATGTAGCTGCCAAATTCAAACTCACAGAAATTGGTCAAAAACAACGCCGCGTATAGCAAGCACGTGCATCTACATGTATCAAAAAAAGCCAAATGTACCGAAAACAACAAACTAGTCCTCCGTCAGCAAACATAGGATGTTTGATGTCCAAAATAAGAAAAACAATGGATAAAAATCAAAAAGACCCAAATGGTAGATCCAAAAGGTAAAAATTGTGGATATCCAACTGTGAACCAAAACAGTCAGCCCAGGATCAATGACCCCCAGCAGGAAATGAAAGAAGCGTCACCAAAAGATATGTTCCTGCACGTAGAGCAACTGCACAGCACTGAAGTAAACTGTGTAGCAAAAAACAAGTAGAGCCAGCAGACGTTGATCTGGAAATCCAATTTTATTGTGAAAGGTTAAAAAAACTACACATTTATGTACAGACCGGTTTCGGTAGAAAAAACACAACCTTCTTCAGTGTATTCAAACATACCATAAATGTGATCAGCTTATATAGAAACAACTACCAGCCTATTGGTGGGTCATAAATTCTCATTGAGACCAGGTGGGAATAATCCCCCCAGTTTGATTATCCATTTTTTCTCCTTGGTATTAAGAATTGAATGCCATCCTGTTTTGTTGATCCTGTTCCCTAATATAATATCAATAATAATAAAAGTAAATTTGGCAATATGGTGTTCCAAAAAATGTTTATACAATGCACTACTGTTTTTCTCTTATTTTACTTAAGTGCCTGTTTGCTGCACAAATTGACTTGGGAGATTATGTTTTATAATCAAGGTCCATGGCTGCGTATATAGCGTTTTCTGCATTACTTCATTAAGGTTATAATTTATGACTTACATTTGTATTCACTTCGCAGTCGGATACTTTTTTATCATACATCATTTGGGTTGGCGACTAGAACTATTAATGGACTCCCAATTTACTCAATACAACTCATTTTTTGTGAGTTATTCGTTTTCACAAATTGGGGACAAGTGCCTTCCATAATTACATTTTTTGGACTATTTCAACGGATTTGGTGATTAGACATTGTTATTGTTCTTTGTTTCATTTTGAGTGGACTTTTGTATTAGTCCTTTTACTATAGGCTTGTACCGTTTAAATATGCCTTCTTTAGTAATATTATGCTCACAGTTTTTTAGTACAATATCTGCAGTACTGTCATTTACCTCTATGTCAGGTTGTATACAATTCTTTGGGAACAATATTGTCTATATTTGCCCCTTCCTGTGAAGAGAGACTAACTTGACATCTTTTTGGTTTAAGAGGGCCTTGGTTAACTATTGCCGTATACAGCATATTATAAATAGTCAGTTTTCACATATGGTTTCTCAATATTGCCCAGGAATTCACTATTGTCTGCCTTTCTGACATGTTAACAGTCAGTAATTTGCTATTAGATATCAGACTTTTTGGTACAATTATCATTTGGGATATCACTATGTTATAAACATTTTTTATTGTGGCTTGCTTGTCTGTCTTTCAACCTGAGTCTGATTGTTTTTTCGGTTTAGAATTGGACTTATTGAACATTTATTGATCCCGTATATATCAAAGGATCAGATACATTTTTTCCAGTTATAACAATCTAACTATTTGGAATTACCATATGTTTTTTCCAGGATTTCTTTGATTGGGTTGTGGCTCACTGTCACTCTTTAGAACATATTTGTTCACATTTTTCAATATGAGTTTGGAATAATTGGGAAGCCATTATTTCTATAACAAATATATTGTTATTTTCACCTTTACCATTGTCTATAACTCTGTCAAGATTAGTTATTTATTTTTCAGGATTGGTTGCCTGTTGTTGTAATATTAACCACTGTTGGGGTTTTCCATTACTATAAGTACTCTGTTGTCATTGCAGATTTAATAAGGACACAGCCGATTGTATTGGGCTGTTATTGTCCTTGAATTAATATTAATATTTGCTGACTTAGTTTTCAGACTATATTGTCAGTCCTTTTTTTTCCTTATGGATTTTGCCAGTTTCATCACAGGTCTATCTTCGGATAGAGAGGACCTCAGAGCCTTTGGGCTGAGTTGCAATATTGGTGACAACACCAATATTTTGGGTACATCTGACTCTGCTTCTAAATGTGCTTCATGTTTTCATGATCTGTTTTTACACCTTAAAACTCTTAGATCGAACATTTGGCACTCAAAACTTTTTAAGGCCTATTTGGCCAAAGGCATTACACCCAGGGGCCTTCAACTGCGCATTCAGCCACTAGTTTCCAATGCTGATGAGGAACTTCTCGAACAGTGGTCATCCATTCAGCAACAGGCAACCATCTCTTTTGTAGAATCTTTGTCAAAATTTTATGACAGGACTATAGACTCTGAAATCCAGGTGGTTACTAGGCTAGTGGATGATATTAAACCTTATGAAGGCGAACCATCCTTCCAAACCCATTTGAATAAAATAGCAGGGGACCTTAAGACACTAGAAGAACAATTGCGGACCAGGAAACTTAAGAAGTTTCAAAGGGATCAAGGGGATTATCAAACCTCCAACCCTTTTGCACATAACACAAAACAAGTTAGGTTCACTCCCATGTTTAATAGATCATCTAGGAAAAAACGACCCAGGTCTATTCTCAAAAGATCAAGTAGAACCTCTGCTTCCTCTACTGAGGATGTTTCCTCATGTACTGATAGTGAGCCACAGTCAGCAACTGGTTCACCGGCCCCCAAAAGGAACACATGTCACATCCCTTTAGGCCAAAGCAGCACAGGGAGGGAGGAAACACAGAAGACATTACCAATATTCAGGGTCTTTTACAAATGGTAATGGAGAAATAAATGTGTCTATCGACAACAATGTTTTGAACTTATCTGATTATGTACCCTCACCCATACAACTGTTTGTCTTGAATAAAGGGTTGTCTTTTGTACCTGGTTTTATTATTTCAGAAGACAATATGGCTCAGGATGTTTTCTCATTTTGTAGGTTATTAAATTTAAAACTGTTGTTTGGTGATACTAGCTTCTCTAAAAGTGATAAATTCATTTACCACAAATCCACATTCAATCCACCCATGCACCCTCTAGTTCTTCAATTTCAGAGAAACATTCTCAAAGATCTTAATTTTTTTGGTCAAGACGTCCGATTTACATTAAATAACATCTCTTCAGCAGAAAAACAGGCCATTTCTGACTTACAAAATAATGAAGACATTGTAATAATTTCAGCGGATAAAGGGGGTGCTGTGGTGATTTTGAATTGGTTGGATTATGATAGGGAGGCTATGAGACAGCTTTCTGATCCAAAATATTATTCACCAATGACCATCAATCCTACTTTTAGGTTCAAAAAGTAGATTGAAGATTTTGTACTTTGGGCCAGGGATGAGTCTATTATCACAAATGAAACTGCACAACAACTTATGGTACATGACCCTGCTATACAATATATATATTTTTTGCCTAAGACACACAAAAATTTGGTGAACCCTCCGGGGAGACCGATTGTTTCTGGCAAAGGGTACATCACAGAACCTCTCTCATTGTTTCTGACCCTACATTTGAAACCTTTACTCAGTTTGGTAAGATCACGCATACATGATACCACTATGTTCCTGAATATTGTATCAGACAGTCAGTTGAAGGATGATTGGGTTATGTGTACTCTTGATGTGTGTTCATTATATACTAACATCCCTCACAAGTCTGGGCTTGAGGCCCTTTCCTTTTGGCTAGACAAAGCTGGTTTATATGAACCGTTATTTAATTCCTTTTTGGTAGAACTAGCCAAATTTGTCTTAACAAGCAATGTTTTCTATTATAAGGATAAATGTTATTGGCAAGTAAAGGGTACAGTCATGGGAGCATCTTTTGCTCCCATATATGCAGATCTTTTTATGGCTTTTGTTGAACATCACCTTATATATGATTGCAATAATAATACCTTTTTAGAAAACATTGATATCTGGCGACGTTATCTGGACGATTGTAGGATGATTTGGAGAGGGGACATACCAGGCTTGATGGATTTTGTATCATATTTGAATCACAACAAATGGGGTATGGAGTTTACAGTCCATTATGATTATAATAACATCACATTTTTGGATGTTTCGATCTCTAAACTGTCTGATAATACACTCTCTACAGAGGTATTTAGGAAACATCCTGAATTTAATACAATTTTACATGGCTCTAGTTTTCATCCACCCCATGTAATACGAAACATCCTGAAATCACAGTTCATACGCATTAAACGGATTTGTTCCACAGATTCCGCTTTTCAACATCACAGGAAGGACCTTACAGAACGCTTCAGGTCGAGAGGCTATGGTATGGGTGATGTTATTACTGCCAGCAACATAACAAATTCCACACATAGAGTTAATTTTTTACAATATAAAGAACACACTCGCAAGGATTGTACCACTATCAGATTTACTACTACATATGCTCGGAATACAAACCAATTGATTGACAGTATCAACAGACATTGGAACATTTTAGCATATGATCCAGATATTTCTAATTTTATTCCAACCCAATGTCAATTTTCATATAGAAAAGGCAAAAACTCAGGGAGCTTTTTCAATCACTTTAAACATGGTAACAAGCCTATCAGTACACAATTAAAACAAACCACATTAGCTGGGGAGCCCTTAATAGGTTGTTTTCTTTGTGGACATTGCACCAACTGTGACAAAATCAATAAATCCAAACAATTTTCCAGCAGAAATTGCTCACAGGTATATGACATAATTTTTTTTGCTAATTGTAGCAGTGATTGGATTATTTACATGGCCAGCTGTCACTGTGGTGCTTTTTACATAGGACAAACTTCACGACCACTCAGAATCAGAATATCAGAGCATTTTAGCAATATTCGTAATAAGAAAAACAGTAGTGCATTGTATAAACATTTTTTGGAACACCATATTGCCAAATTTACTTTTATTATTATTGATATTATATTAGGGAACAGGATCAACAAAACAGGATGGCACTCAATTCTTAATACCAAGGAGAAATAATGGATAATCAAACTGGGGGGATTATTCCCACCTGGTCTCAATGAGAATTTATGACCCACCAATAGGCTGGTAGTTGTTTCTATATAAGCTGATCACATTTATGGTATGTTTGAATACACTGAAGAAGGTTGTGTTTTTTCTACCGAAACCGGTCTGTACATAAATGTGTAGGTTTTTTAACCTTTCACAATAAAATTGGATTTCCAGATCAACGCCTGCTGGCTCTACTTGTTTTTTGCTACACAGTTTACTTCAGTGCTGTGCAGTTGCTCTACGTGCAGGAACATATCTTTTGGTGACGCTTCTACATAAAGCAGCCACAGTAGAAAGGTTTAAAATATTTAATAAATAATAAAAACACAAGACAAATATCCACAATTCAACACAGTGCTAGTCAAGAGTTCAGAGATCACAGGAAAATGCTTAAAATAATAATGTAGAATAGTCTGATATAAACATAGAAAATAGCTAGACTAGACCTACTATTTTCTATCTATTTCTAGGAGAGACACTAAAGTCTAAGATCCTACTTACATACAGACAGAGCAAATCAAGTGCTAGTGAGTGGTCAGTTCTGAAGACAAATGCAAATTGCTCTCTCTCTCTCTGTCTCTGAGAAAGTTCTTTAAATTGATAATACATCCTGCTGACTCATTTTGGATTACATCATTCTTAACAATTTTCTGGTTTCCCAGGCTAACAGAAAATAGAAGTTATGTACTTACCATAACGTTCCATGTGGAGTGTTCATCTCGCCTTTGTTCTTACACATGGGTTCGGAGCCGATCCTCGGCTCCGTGCCGGCCTCTTGCAAGCTCTGCATCGAGAAGAAGCTCGAGACAATCTAATACCCACAATCCCCCTCTGCCTTTACCTCAGATCTAGTTTGCAAGCAAACCAATCTACATAACAGTACATTCATGCCATACATCTATACATACATAACAGACACATATAAGTATATGTGTATACCAACTATGTACAGAGAATAAAGACAGTAGTAAAATGCTTCTGGCCAGGCATCAAAGAACGTTCCTCCTAAGGGTGGGAGGGTGGGACTGTAAGAACAAAGGCGAGATGAACACTCCACATGGAACGTTATGGTAAGTACATAACTTCTATATGTGATAGTGTTCAATCTCGCCGTTTGTTCTTACACATGGGTAGCGTCCTAGCTCCTAAATCCTGAGGAACTCACGGAGGACGTTCTTGAGCACAGTGGAACCAAAGGTTGCTCTGTCCCTAGAAACCTTATCTACTTTATAATGAGAAATAAATGTATGTGGCTTAGACCAGGTAGCAGCCGCACAAATAGCATCCAGAGGTAGGCGAGCTGCATGAGCCAAAGACGTAGATATTGATCTTGTGGAATGTCCCTTGGGTTTGTTTAGAAGGGGTTGATTTGCAGAATCGTATACATAGATTATACAATCAGATAACCACTTTGAAAGAGTTCTTTTGGTAACTGCAAGTCCTTTCCTGCTATCAGCAAAAGCCACAAAGAGTTGATCTGTTTTCCTGTGATCTTTTGTTCTATCCAAATAAAACCTTAGCTGTCTGTGAACATCCAATTTGTGCAACATATACTCCATTTTGTTGGAGTGGTTTTTGAAGAAAGTGGGTAATTCAATGGACTGATTAATGTTGTTAATAGAACACACTTTAGGGAGGAAGGATGAATTGGTACGAAGAGAAACTCTGTCAGAGTGAAAGATTAGATAAGGGTGCTTGATGGAGAGAGCCTGAAGTTCAGACACTCGTCTAGCAGAAGTAATGGCTACCAGAAAGAGAGTTTTCCAGGACAAAAATTTTAATGGGCAAGAAGAGGCAGGTTCAAAGGGGGCAACATTAATTTAGATAGTAACAAGTTTAGACTCCAAGGTGACGTAGGAGATCTGACCGGAGGTCTAATATGAAAAACTCCTTTTAAGAAGGCTTTACAAAGTCTGTGAGCCATGATAGGAGCTCCACACTCTTCCACATGGAAATTCGAAATGGCAGCCAATTGAACTCTTAGAGTAGCAGGAGAAGCACCCTGATGAAATAAGTCTGTCAAGAACTCTAAAATCTTATTCAAAGGAGCTGTAAAGGGATCAACGTGGTGTGTATTCGCCCAGAATACAAACCGTTTCCATTTGCTAGTATATGTTTTAGTAGTGGAAGCCTTATGCGAAGCCACTAATATATTCTGAACTGCTGGTGACAAGAGATCAGACCTGGCTAAGTTGGGAATTGGAGCAGCCAAGCTGCTAGATGGAGTGACAGGAGCGCGGGATGGGGAACCCCTGACGAGTGAGTCAACAGATCCGGCTCTGGGTCCAGAATCCAGGGTCCCCGAATGCAGTGAGTTTTCAGGGAGGGAAACCAAATTTGACGAGGCCAGAATGGAGCAATGAGAATTATCGTCCTGTGAAGGTTCCTGGCTTTCTGGAGAAATTTCGTATCAGAGGAAATGGAGGAAATGCGTGCAGGAGTCCCGGGGCCAATCAGAAACCAGTGCGTCCCTGAGGACTTCCCTGGAGGGGTAATAGGGCAAAGTAGCTCCTGCATTTGGCGTTCATTGGAGACGCAAACAGGTCGCAGGAAGGCTGGCCCCATGTGCGAAAAATCCTTTTCGCCACTGACTGTTTCAGAGACCACTCGTGTGGTAGCAGAATTGCTCTGCTCAGCTTGTCGGCTATGACGTTGGATGACCGCGGGATGTGCGTTGCTATTAGAAAGCGACCCGTGGACTCTGCCCACTGCCAAATTCTCATGGCCTCTCTGCATAGTTGATAGGACCTGGTTCCCCTTGTTTGTTTATGTACCAGACTACCGACATGTTGTCCGTCTGAACTGCAATAGTCCCTAGAGGAAGAAGGGGAGCAAAGTGTTGCAACGCTAGAAACACTGCCCTCAACTCTAGTACATTGATGTGCAGATTGTACTCCAAATTGGTCCATTCGCCTTGGACTGTCTGTCCCTGAAAGATGCCCCCCCACCCTATCAGGGAAGCGTCCGTGGTCACCGTAACTGTAGGCGTGGGTAGCACAAACGGCCTCCCCTGGGAAAGGTTGCACGTTTGGAGCCACCAGTTTAGGTCTGTTTTGCAAGTCTTTGTTATGAGAATCTCGTGTGTTAGAGGTAGCTGTTGAAATGACCATTGAGCAAACAGTAGCCATTGTAGAACTCTCATGTGCAGCCTTCCCAGGGGAATTGCAATAAGGGAGGCTGACATGAGGCCAACACCTTCAGAACTAGTTTTGCAGGAGATTTCCTTGACAAGAGCAGAAGACGTATGTGAGTCTGCAGCGATACTATCCTTTCTGTGGGAAGCCTCAGAATTAATTGCCGTGTGTTTAACTCTGCTCCTATGAACAAGATCTTTTGTGATGGCTGAAGTAAGGATTTTCCGAAATTTACGGAGATCCCTAGGTGAACACACAGTTGAAGAACATAGTCTCTGGCCTGCAGTAGTTGACGCCGGGTGGTGGCTGAAAGGAGCCAGTCGTCCAGATACGGAAACACCTGGAATCCCTGACGTCTCAAGTGAGACGCTACCACTGCCATGCATTTGGTGAAGACCCTGGGGGCTGAGGTCAGACCAAAGGGCAGGGCTCGAAATTGAAAGTGACTGGCTCCCAGTCCAAATGATCTCTGGATGCCCTGGCCATTTTGATGTGGTAGTATGCATCCTCTAGATCTATTGAGCACATCCACTCGTCCTTCTGTAGAAATGGAAGGATCGACTGAAGCGTGACCATTCGGAACTTTTCTTTCTTGACGAAAGTATTGAGGTAACTCAGGTCTAGAATGGGCCTCCAGTCCCCTGTTTTCTTTGGAACTAAAAAGAACCTTGAGTAAGTCCCGAATCCTTGCTGGTCCGCTGGGACTGGCTGGATGACTCTTTTGTCTAACAACTTTGAAATTTCTAAAGCTGCTGGCTCTCGCAGATGGGGCGGTACATCTGGGAGTCTTTTCTTTGGAATGGGATAAGATAGAAAGGGTATGGTGTAACCTCTGGTAACTACGCTTTTTACCCAATTGTCTGTAGTTATATCTTGCCAGGCCTGAGGGTAAAGGCTAAGCGACCCCCGACTGCCTCCAGAGCAGGACAGTCGGGCCTCCTCTCAGGAGTGCTGGAAAGGTTTACCAGGGAGTGTATCCCTGTCACCTTGATGTTGCGGACCCCCTCTGCCGCCAGGGCGGCGTCTTCCACCTCTGCGCCCTCCGCTGCCTCTAGAGGGGCATCACCCTGTGTGCCCGGAAAGACCCTTGATTTTGTTTCGAAACCACATTTTCCCACCGCGTTGCCCTTTGGGGTACGGTCTGGTTGGGGTGGAAAACGGACTCCGACAGCAGACAGAGTCTTTCCCTCTTGTTCACACCGGGTAAGGGTCTCCTTTACCTTGGGGCCAAAAGAGTGGCACCGTCAAATGGGGCGTTGTAAAGGAAGACTTGAAGGCTTCCAAAGGAGCATAGGCGCATCCAGGATTGTCTCGAAGAGCAATCGCTGAAGCTGCTGCCCTACTCGAACCTTCGCCGCGAGGAAATCAGCCTCATGGACGAGTTAACAATCGATGTTAGGGTATTAAGTTGCGCTGTCACTTTCTCTGAGACAGCTGCATCTGTAGAACCCTGGAGGGTATCTCCCAACTCTTTGACTAGATCCCTCTGCAGACGTGTAAAATGGGTCAAATAGTTCAGGGACCGCATGGAAAAAGCCGCTGAACTAAAAATGCGCTTCCCATATCTATCCATCGTCCTAGAATCTTTATTAGGCGGATGGACAGACGAAGAAGACTCCGACATCTCCTTTTTCGTGGCTGCAGCCACCACCATAGCGTCTACTGGAACTCCTTTAGTAAGGTAGGACTTATCCTGAGGTGCTGTGATGTACTTGTTCGGTTTCCTAGGAACAGGTTCCACTGTGTCAGGAGTTCCTCACGCCCTTCGAGCAATAAGTTCCATTAGTTCGTCGAAGGGCGGAGTGACCCAGGAGGAGGAAGGGCGAGCACCAAATGCCTTCAGCAGAACTGACTCATCCTCAGAAGGGGGAAGGGACTGCCAGTCACCTCTCTGCTTCAGGATCTCCAAAATGTCTGAAAAAGAGACATCTTCTGAAGGTGACTTAGGGGACCCTTCTGACTCATCTAAGTCAGTATCAGATGTTATGGATTCTCAATAAAATACAACAAAAAGTTATATCTTAGCTTAGAAAACCCTCGAGCTAGCTCCCAATGATGCGAATGCAGCAGCGGCAAACTAGATCTGAGGTAAAGGCAGAGGGGGATTGTGGGTATTAGATTGTCTCGAGCTTCTTCTCGATGCAGAGCTTGCAAAAGGCCGGCACGGAGCCGAGGATCGGCTCCGAACCCATGTGTAAGAACAAACGGCGAGATTGAACACTATCACATCTCTACATTAACATTTCTTAGTAAGCTTGCACCTGGTCAAGAAACTACAGCAATTAAAGACATTATATATGCAAAATCTTGCAATTAACTCTAGTCTCAAAACAATAGAAAGAATCTGCTGGTTTAGACACCATGGCTTTGAGCCCTGAGATCAAAACAGTCATAAAATGCTTGACTTAGCTTTCTTACAGCAGAGTGCACTGTTGTTATATTTTTGCAGTTCAGCATTCAATACAGTCTTTTCACATTTAAGAGAACAAGCCTGTGGCTTATATTAATATTTACAAATGACAGAATTATCTACAAAATTCTATCTAGCTAGGCTATAAGTACTCCTCTTTTCCTTTGGCCCAGATATTCCTCTGAATAACCATCCTGAAAACCTTTCTTTATCAAATTCACATGTTCAGTTCTTTCCAGGTGTGTCTCCTGTAGCATGGCTATTTGCACTATACATTTTTAATATAGATCACTACTCTTTCTTTTTTATACTTATCTCTAAGACCATTCAGATTGAAAGACATAACAGAAAGCATCATTTTATATCGTTATTGCTACTACCTTTTATGTATAACTGCTTTTTTGTTAAATGTCTATTTCCAACTTCTATGTTACGTGCATATACTGTTCAGCAGGTTGGTCTTTTATACAGTTGTTTCTTGTCACATCCAGTTCAGCCTATGCCACATCTTACTATTTTTTTGTTTTTTGAATGGTCTCAAACAGAACAAACAACCCTCCAACCCCTCCCCCCCAAAAAACTATCAGCTTAATAATAACACACAAAACTATGTACAGCTTCAAAAATTGAAGTTATTCCTTCCTAATAAGAACAAAAGTTCTAAGTTGATAGCCACACAGACAGGCTAGATTTAACCAAAAAGAAAGGTTAGACATGCTAAGAAGCATAGTACTGATTGTGCTATTAGTACATGCTATCTGATTTTGTCTATATAGCTCTCCCAGCTGAGAAAACACTTGAATGCTTTCAGTAAACACTTTCTCCAAGCCATTTCTCTTTATCAAATTGTCTTCTAGTGGCATGCAGACCAGACACAAAGCTGCTAAGGATACCTTGTTTACCAGAAAAAAGTTATAATATTCAGTATTCTTTTTCAATTACATGCTTTGTGATAAACTTGTTAGTTGATAAAGCCTAGGGTCTTAACCCAGTCATTTCCTTTTGTAAGCATGAGGAAAAGCACACTGATTTTTCTTTTGTTATATTCTCTTAACCAGACCTTTCCTCTCTCCTCCTTCTCCACAAAGGGCCACTACCTTTTTTTTACATTGCAATACCTACATTTCTTAAAAGATGAATAAAGAAAAAGAGAGAATGGTGAAAAATAAAAAACAAAAGCTCCTGTTTATATTAGTATTCTCACTGATTTTCCAAAAAAAAAAAAAACTAAGAGAACGTTAAGTCTAATTAGGTTTGGCTTATCTTTAAGTCTCTCCCAGCTGAGAAAACCCTAGATTGCTTTCAAGAGAGCATTATGTCCTAGCCAATTTCTATTTTCTTTTTCCCTCAGCCAATCCCCTGTCTCCAGTTTCTCTTTATCAGATTACCTCCATGAAGACATGAGAACCAGACATCCAGTTTCTCTTTATCAGATTGTTTCATGGAAACATGAAGACCAGCTGCAGAACTGCTACTAAGTATACATGCAATTGCTAGAAAAAAGACATCAGAATATTCTTTTTCATTTACTTTCTCTGTCTTAAAACTAATCAATCTAAGGTTTTTAATCCAGTCATTTTCTCATGAAAGAATGAGAAAAAGCACATTAATTTTAACTTTGTCATGCCTTTTTAATCAAGTTCTTTTTTTTTTTTACATTGCATTGCCTATATTCCTCAAAACTGTATAAAAGAGGGGAGAAAAAAATAAAACAGCAGCACCTGTTTATAATCCCCGTTAAACTTAAAAATAGCAATCAAAGAAAATCATACACTACAAATACAGTACTATTAAGAAAAGAAAATGTTTTCTTTACTTAAAGTTAGCTTTCTCCCCTCTCTTCCCCTCCCCAAAGCATTTTCCAAACATTAATGACTTGAAGATACTTTACAGTTCCCCACAACTCCAACAAATTTTGAAAAAGTCCAATACTCCAGATTTTCTTGTTCTGTCATATTTTAGAAATGCAATTATTTACATTGCAATCCCACAGAAAGTCACTGTTTTTATTACTGTTCTTCTCCATCACCCAAATGTGGTCTCTGCTTTTTTTCAAACATACTCTCAATTCTTCTTGTCATCTATTGTAATCCCTTCCTTCTCTCCAACATTTTCCATTGACATACTGGAAAAGGTTTCACAGGTACAGTCTCTCTGTGGTCTTTATTACCAGAAGAACAAGAAGCAGAATTTTATTTTTCACAGCTCACTTTTTGCTGGACAAACTTTCGTATTTCCTATTTAGCATGCACTTCATCAAAAATGATTAAGACAGCTGGATACAGGCTTCCCTATTATATAACCGAACGTTCAAAATTCTGAACGTGCTTTTATCGACAGCTTAATGTCGAAAATGCCAAATTCTGAACACACGGAACAGTGAATTTTTTTCCAAAAAAAATAAAAAATAAAAAAAATAAAGTCCCCCCTACTTAAATATATCTAGTCTGAGATTGCACCACAGTGGAGGAAATGGCAAAGTCCCAAAAACGGCCCAGTGATTTTTTTTCTCTAGGAAAAAACATCGCTTTTCCGTGTCTTCAGGATTTGGCCTTTTCAACATTAGGCTGTCGATAACACAACGTTCGGAATTCTGAACGTTTGCATAAACAATAGGGACCCAGATACAGCACTTTGAATCTCATACCTGTTTCTCAGCATTCCCTGAATAGTGGAATGAATTTACTCCTCTTCTGCCTGGTTTACAATGAGTAATCATTCTCCACTTTTAGTATTTTGTCCTTATGCCACAATTTTGTCAGAATCAACATCTGCTGGTAGGATTGCATCTTTACTATTAATTGTCTAGGTTGCTTTCTTATAGCTAGGTTTGGAGCATACACACATTGTGCCTTTCAACTAACAACTCCTGCTGTGGAATACCAGTCCAGTTGCTTATTTGTGCTTTCATAAAATTAATATAGTCTCTTCCTTCCAGCTTCTCTGGTATAGCTGAAAATCTCAAGTTTTCCCTAAATGCTCAGTCCTCTAATTCTATTTTTTTGAAACAACTCTTCCTGAGCAATTTCATACTCAGCAAGCCTTTTCTTAATTTTGACCTCTGATTTTTGCAGTTTTATCATCTCATCTAGATATCTGTTTAAAGCTTTTCCCATTTTTTCCAGCCTTTTGTTGTTTGTATTAATATACTCCCATTAGTTTTTTGTTTATTTTAACCAGGTCTGTATGAAATTGTCTTACATCTTCCTGTAGATTACTGGAAGTCATGTTTTTAAAGATGCATAGCTTTTTGCTGAACAGCTGCAGAACTTGCCCCAGTAAGTGTTTGTTCCTCACTTTTTGTAGCTGATTTTTTTCTAGGTCTTCTGTATTTCTTTATTCCTAGCATTCAGACAATGCACTTACTAGCCAGTTACTGAAATTTACCTATAAGCACAAGTCTACTGGCCTTCTCTGCTGAGTTTCTGTTTTCATATTGGGTGAACTAGAAACAAGCTGTTACTCAATGTGCATCCATCTTGGAAGTCCAAAAATCTTTTGTTACTGATACCTAGGCATCTAGGTGCAGAGGCAAGTATCCTCCAACTTCCCCCAGAAAGTGGGCAGTCAGGCAACCTTTCAGACGTGCTGAAAAGGTTTATCCATATAGGAATCTTAGAAACCCTGGTTCTGCAGGGCCTCCCATGCCACCAAGGACAGCATTTTCCATTAGACCCCCCCCCCGCCTCTCAGGGAGCTATCCCTGTGTGAATCCTGGAAATGACCCTAGGACTTACAGAACCACATTTTCTTACTTCCTCACTGATTTCTGAAAAAGGATTAGTGAGGAGAAAAAAAGCGTATCCCTGTGGCAGACAAGGTCTTTCCATCCTGTTCACTCCAGAAAAGCATTTCTGTAATGGCAGGGCCAAACAAAGATGATGCATCAAAGGAAGCATTGACGAAAGAAGACCTGAAAGGCTCCACAAAGTCACACAAGTGCATCCAGGCATGTCTCCTAACGGCTATGCCTGAATCAGCTGCCCATGAGGTAGCATGCAGCACAGGAAATTTTCCTCATGGATGCATTAGAAATGTATAAGACACTTGCCAGTTATGAAGAAGACTACCAGTAGTCTTCCACAGACATGGAGTTGGAGAGAGATTTAGAAATCTCTTTAGTCAAATCTTGCTGTAGTTTAGTGAAATGTGCCAGGTAATTCAGAAACCATAAGGCAAAGTTTGCTGAGGCAAAATATGTGCTTCCTGAATCTGTCCAACACCCTGGACTTTTTGTTAGGGGGATGTATAGGAATGCTCTCTTCCAGCTCCTTCTTTGTAGCTGCTGCCACAACTGTAGCATCAACAGGAACTCTCTTGCTCCATTGTGGCCTGTCCTTTGAAGGGGGGCAATAAATGTATTATGATGACATGGGATGGGTTCTAAAGTATCCAGTTCCTTCCACATCTGGCAAGAGATTACAACTTTTAACTGCATCTTCTGGGTGAGCCACCCAAGATGTAGATAATCTGGACCCAAAAGCTTCCAGGAACAATGACTCCTCCTGGGATGTCATGTCAGAGGACCAATCGCCTTTTTGCTTCAGAACTTCTAAGATGTTTGAGAAGAAGATGTCAGCTCGTGGAGATCTGGGGTGCTCCTCCCCTTCATTGAAATCTGTGTCTTCAGTGAGAGATGCTTGAGGGGAGTCTATGTGCCTCCTTTTGCACATTTAATTACAGGGAGGCTCCTCAGTGGGATGGCCTAGAGAGGTATCCGAAGAGAGGGGAACGACTCTCTGGATGTTTGAAGGAGCCAGCTGCCCTGTGTGTTAGTTCTTAAAGGATCATAACTCAGACCCAAAGGAGGCAGAGCTGTACAATTCAAACAGGAAAGAGTAGTTGAATCTCTCAGATGAGAGAAGACCCACTCCACTACTTCAAAAGCAAAAAGATACATGTTTATTATTTTAACAGGAATAATGGGGCTAACAGTGTTATTAATGGCAACAAGTGTTTCCCAAGAGATGGGCACAGCATTCTGAAAAAAAAAACATGTTAGCATTCCCTGTTCCATCTCTCAGAACCAACAAGAATGACTCTCTCTTACCCGCTTAGGACACACCAACAGCTGCAGAGGATGTGGCTAACCTTCGGCCCATAGTGGCTGTAGGTGCTATATCAGAGGGATCTGGGGTAAAAGATAAATGTTCTAAGATACAACTAATGGCTACAGCAGTGTCACACACCTGCAGCTGAGGCACATTGCTAGCCTGTTGTGTTATGGTGGCAAACACTGTTTGCTTAGCTTTTTCATTTTGTGGCTGAAAGGACTCACCATGAGACCAGTAGTTTTTTTTCCATGGTCAAACCAAAAATGGTGCCTCTTTCCCCAGACAAAACAAGCAGAAAAAAGGGACTGTAAAAAGTTAAAATCTTTAAAAGTCACTTTTCACAGAAAAACACAGTGAAAATCACTTTAAAAAACATTTGCCAGCCCCAGAAATTAAACTAACAAAAAGTTATGTACTCACCATAATGTTATGTCTGTGTTGTCCATTTTCATTCTTCCTCAACTGTTGGATTTGGATTTGATCCTTGGATCTGACTCAGCCACTTATACCAGGACGTAGAACATTGTAACTCTCAAGCTCCTCCCTTTACTCATAATGCCCTGGTCACCATTACATACCTCAGATTCCTGCCCATAGACCTAGAGAGTAATGGAGAATCAGGAAATAATGGAATATGGGGCTCAAAAAAGGAATAGTGGTTGCTCCAATATCCTTCGATCTTTCCAGGAGTAAAATGGACACCACAGATGGAATGTTATGGTGAGTACATAACTTCTTTATCTGATGTTGTCAATTTTCATTCTATCCTCATCTGTTGGGACAGAGTCCCCAGCTATCTAAAATCCTGGGTAGACTATAAGTAAGGATATTCCTGAGCACAGTTGAGGCAAAGGCTGCTCCTCCCCTCAAGACCAGATCTAGTTTGTAATGAGTGATAAAGATATGATGGTTTGCCCAAGTAGCAGCTGCACATATATCATCAATGGAAGCTTTAGTTAGAAATACTAAAGAGGTTGCCGTGGACCTAGCTGAGTGAGCTTTTAGAGGTTTCGTCAAGGTTAGATCCAACTTGTTATAGATAAATTAAATGCAATCCATCAGCCGATTACCTTTGCAACTGATTTGCCCAATTTCAATTCTGCAAAGGACACAAATAATTGATCTGTCTTCCTAATTTCTAGTGTCCTATGTAAATAAAAACATAATTGCCTGTGAACTTCCAATAAATGCAACATATATTCACCTTTGTTAGTAAATTTAGGAAAGAATACTGGCAAATTAATGGATGATTGATACTGGATTCTGACACCATCTCAGGAAGGAAAGATGCATTAGCACGTAATGTGAATCTATCCTTGTGAAAAATCAAGTAGGGAGGCTTAGATGACAATGCCTGACACTCTGAAATTCTTCTAGCAGAGGTAATGGCCACTAGAATAGTTTTACAGGTCAAAAACTTAAAAGTTTAAATCCCACAGTACAGTAGGATCCTTATACAGGGGTCTGAGCAGGAGTGTGCCTCTCAAGAAAACTTTAAAAAGTTTAGAAGAGGCCAGAGAAGAATTTTTAAATCCAGTATGAATGTTAGCTATTGCTGCTAATTGAACTTTAATCATTGAGGAGCGAGCCCCCTCAATAAAAACTGTTGCCAAAAATTCAAACATAATATATATCGGAGCTGAGAAGGGGTCAATGTCTTTTTGGTGCTTCCAGCAAATTAACCATTTCTATTTACTTGTATAAAGTTTTCTTGTGGAGGGCTTATGGAAAGATAAAAGAATATGAGCGATGGGAAGACAGCATTGGCGGTCTGGCTATTAATGGAAATGGAGAAACCACGCTTAAGGTTTGAGATATCCATATGAATCATACCTCTCAGGTGTGACAGGAGGTCTGGCAACAGATCCAGAATCCAATGTTGGTAAAGTAGATTAGGCCAAAGGAAGGTGAACTAAATCTGTTGAGGCCAGTAAGGTGCAATGAGGATGACTTGCTCTTCAAACTGGTAGCCTTCTGCAGGAATTTTGGAATTAGGGGAATTGACGGGTAAGCATAAAGTAGACAGGGGGACCAATCACGAAGTATAGCATCCCTTGATGATTCCCCTAGAGGGGGGGGGTTAGGGCAAAGTATCTGGTGCATTTGTTGTTTAGGGGAAAAGCAAAAAGATCGCAGATAGGCTGGCCCCATTGAGAGAAAATAATTTCTATCACTTTCATGTTGAGAGATCACATGTGAAGTAGGAGAATGGACCTGCTCAATTTGTCTGCTATCACACTGGACTTTCCCAGGATGTGCACTGCTATGATAAAGTGGATGGATGAGACTGCCCGATGCCACACTCTCGGTGCTTCTTGACACAAGAGGTAAGATCTGGTTCCTCCCTACTTGTTCTTGTACCAAACTATTGACGTACTGTCTGTTTGAATCACAATTGTCCCTAAAGGGAGAGCATCCTTGAATGCCTGCAACTCTAAGAGCACTGCTCACATCTCTAGGGCATTGATATGCAAACTAGCCTCTTCGGGGGGACCAAGTGCCTTGGACTGTTTTCCCCAAGAAGTGCCCTCCCACCCAATCTGGAAAGTGTCCATAGTCACTGTGGCCTTAGGTTAGGAAGAATGAAAGGGGGGCCTTCCAGAACCTGATCTGAATGAGTTCACCACCAGAGGTATCTCTCGTATGCCTGAGTGATCCTTATTTGTGTTGACATGCGCTAGTAGAGAATCAACCACTGAGTTGCTAGTATCCATTGAAGAATTCTCATATGAAATCTTGCTAGAGGAATTAAAATTATAGCAACTGCCATTGACCCCAAAGCTTGAAGGATCAACCGGGCTGAAATCTTGGTATTGCAAATTATTTTCATGACCTAGAATCTGACAGTCAGAAAGGCTGTCACTGATATCATACTGAAGACTGCTGCTACAAATTCCAAAGGTTGATTAGGCTGTAACTGCGATGTCTTGTAATTTATGGTTCTCTCCAGATGAGAACAGATCTGAAGTACCTGATCTCTTGCTGTTGTTAGTAGATGCCTGGGGGTCTATATCAAAATTCCGAAGAGGTACAAAGGAAAACATCTAACCCAGAATATCAAATGGTGAAAATAGCTAAGCCCCGGAACATTGAAATCTTACCTAGGGCAAGATTTTGGTGGTCCATTCCGTGGCTTCGCTATTTTCCTCCACTGTGGTGCGAGAGTTACAGACCTTAGGGTTAGGGTGCAGGTTAAGGTAAGTGGATAGTTAGTAATGTATGTATGGTGTAGTGTAGGGTTGTGTTTTGTTAACTGTATGTGTGTGTATTAATTAGTTTGTGTATAGATTTGTGGGGTATGTGTGCGATAGTTACGGACCTTAGGGTTAGGGTGCGGGTTAAGGTAAGTGGATAGTTAGTAATGTATGTGTGGTTTAGTGTGGGGTTGGGTTTTGTTAAATGTATGTGTGTGGTTTATTTATTTCGGTGTGCTGTGTTGGGTGTATGTTTCTCGGAACAGCAAATTTTTTCCCTGGGAAAGAATTCGCTATTCTGAGCGTTTGATGTTTTCAATATTCAAAATTCCAAGTTCGAACATATGGTGTTCGACATTTTGGAATTTCGAATATATGATATAGACCTGGTGCATGGTTGGGGTGGTAATGAGCCAGTCATCTAGATATGGAAACCCTCTGAATCCTTGCAGTGTCAACTGAGCTGCTACCACTGACATGCATTTGGTGAACACCCTGGGGGCTGTGGTGAGGCCAATAGGCAGTGTTCTGAACTGATAGTGCCTGGCTCCAGCCAGAAGTGTAAATACCTTTTGGACTGTTTATTCAGTTTTATGTTATAGTACACATCCTGAAGGTCTGTCGAGCAAATCCAGCCATCCTTGCCCGGGAAGGGTAGAATGGACTGAACCATGACCATCCAAAACTTTGTAAGTGGAACCAACTTATTCAAAGTGCTGAAATTCAAAATTGGTCTCCAGTCCCCTGTTTTCTTTGGCACTAAAAAGAATTTTGAGTAAGTTCCAGATTCTGTCTGGTCTGGTTGGATGACAAATTTTTTCTAGTGGCTTTTTTTATTTCTAGTGCTGATACTTTCCTCTGAATGGGTGGAATATTGGAAATTTTGTATGCAGTTGGAGTTGGGGATGGAAGGGAAAAGGGAATTATATAACCTCTGGTAATAATCCTCTGCACCCAAGTATCTCTTGTTATATCTAGCCAGACTCTCTGCTGCAGGGATAGTCAACCCCTGATTGTCTCCAGAGGGGGACAATCAGGCCTCCTTTCAGGAGTGCAGATAGCATCTATCAGAGAAAGAATCTCTGGAACCCTTTTTGCAGGCCTCCTCTGCTGCGAAGGTGTCGTCGTCCATTAGAGTTCCCCCAATGCCCCTAGGGGAACTATCTCCAAGTGTATCCTGGAAAGGACACTGAGACTTTCTGAACCACATCTTCCAACCACTTCGTTTAGTCCTACAGTAGGATCTTTGAGGGGTCAAAAAATGTACTCCCACTGCAGAGAGGGTCTTTCCATCCTTTTCACACCTGGATAATGTGTCCTTCACTTTTGGACCAAACAAGGAATTGTCGTCAAAGGGAGCATTGATGAACGAGGACTTGAAAGGCTCCACAAAATCATATAAGCACATCCAGGCATATCACCTAATGGATATGCCTGAACTCACTGCCCTTGAAATTCCTTCAGCTGCATGCGAGATAAGTCTCATGGATGAATTCGGAAGTGATTGGAGTGTAGCCAGCTGAGAGGCTACAGATGATTGAGCCTCAGCAGTAATGGTCTTGGAAAGGGATTTTGGTAGTTCCTTGATCAAGTCACTTAGTCTAGCAAAATGTGCCAAATAGTTCAGTGACCCAAGGGCAAAGGTCACTGAGGCATACACATGCTTCCCAAACCCGTCCATCAACCTAGGCTCCCTGTTAGGGGGATGAACAGAGGAACTTTGTTCATCAAGTTCCTTCTTGGTGGCCACTTCCATGACCTTGGCATCCATGGTCCCCCGTATTCTAGAATTTCTTGCCAACAGGTGGAGGCAGAATCTGGTCAGGCCTATTAGAGATTGGCTCAACTGAGTCAGGCTCCTTCCTCACCATGAGACTAAATCAATAAGCTCACAGGTGGGTGGAATAACTCAGGAGATAGACTGGCCAACTCCAAAGGCCTCCAGAAATACTGATTCCTCTGATGAAGGGTTGATGGAAGACCAACTGCCTCTCTGCTTAAGGACCTCAATGATGTCTCCAAATGAGATGTCTTTCAGAGGTGATCATGGGGTCTCTTCTCTTTCATCAAAATCAGTATCCAAATGACTGTCTCTTGTTGAGAGTCCAAATGCCTCCTCTTGCATTTTCTCTTCCTAGGGACTTCCTTGGTGGGATGTTCCAGTGAAGTGTTGGAAGAGATCGTAAAACCTTGCTGGGTGGTCTGGGGGTCTTGAGCTGGCTGTCCCTTTGGTGTAGAATGATGTGGCTCCAAGTGCAGAGACATTTGGGAAATAGATTGGAGATCTGAGGGGGTAGGATATGTCCATCCTGTCAGAGCAGAAATACTCTCTTCACTACCTCAAAGGCAGACCACACCAGAGAGAAGGAAGACATCTGCCCAGAGAAGGCAGGCTTCTGGACTGCTGCCTCCCTCTGCCCTGAAAGCAATCTCCCCAAGGAGGAAGTCAGAGCCAAGCTGTCCAATGCCAAAGCTTCAATGGTTCCAAAAACCTCTGAGTCGACTCCAACACTCGGGAGCCAAAAGGAAGCTTCAGCTACGAGTGTCATCCGAATTTGAACATGTCAGAGCCAGTGCACTCACAGCAAGCTTCAGATAAGGTTATCTTCAGATCTGGACCAGAGGGACAAGAAGGTTCGGATCCAGGGACTCTGAAGGTACTGGAGGGATCAGAGAAGGAGCAAGAACAGTAGTGGTAGTGTGGTAGATGGACAGGCTTCCTGACTCAAGGGGGCAGGAGACAGTAAAACACCCATCTGTACCTGTGCTAAGAGAAACTCCCTCATCATTCTGACCACATCTTCTTCAGTCAAACTCCTGGCAGAATGAGACGAGGCAAGGGACGGTGAGGGAACCCTGGAAGGCATTGGGTCATATATAGAACACCTAGTCCTAGGAAGGCTTATCAGATCTGAAACAGTTGGATCCACAGAATTCTTCAACGAATTTGAGACTGATGGAGCCATTGATTTCTTCTTAGGATCCCAAGGAGAGTGGCCTTGAACTGATTTCAGATCCGTTTTTGGTCTTTTCTTTGGCAGCTCCAAAGATGGAGTCAAGGAGGTAAAGGGCTTAGGAGACTTAGACAATAACTTCTAAGATTTTATTTTGTGAGACTGAGCCCCAGGAGTAGCTTCACCAAAGGAATACAGAAGCAGTCCTTTAAGACTCAACTTATTCTTTCTATCGGCAACTGCCCTGGGAATATAGTTTTTGCATTTTGTACAATCCTCCTGCAGATGTTCAGAGTCCAAACAGTAAACACAAAAAGTATGAATATATGAAAGGGGCAATTTGTGCCCACATTTTTAACATTTCTTGAAACCAGACGGTCCTTTTTCAGACATTATAAGAAAGCACTTCAGGAGGTACAATAAGATATTCAAACCACAATTTAATAGTAATACATAAAAAAGAATAAAATACAAGAACGCTTAATGTTTCCACGAGTTTTCATCTTACACAGAAACTTCATCAGATATGAGTGTACCATTCTCCCAGACCATATTTAAATACATGAAATTCCTCAATAAATCAATTAATCAATCAATACTACTTCCGATCTCCACCCAAACAGACAATCACCCCAAAATAAAGTAACTGCATTTAAAAATGTTAAGAAAGTATATGTATATATAAGCACAGTGACAACTTTAAATATTCATCCCATAATGAATAAATATATTAAAAACACTGCAATGGAAGGTAAAAAAAAAAATAACAAGAAAAATGTTAAAAAAATGTATAAATCTATTCTTACCTAATTTATAACTGTTTCCACGGTGGTGGTGCTGCGGTAGCATTGTTACCTCGAAGTAAAACGCTGTCCGGTTCGATTCTCAGCTACAGCGTCTTCTGCGTGGAGACATGCATGAATGGGCGTACCTTCGTTGAAGGTTGTGCATCAGGGCTGGTAACTCGGCACGTAAAAATCAACTACCAATCATTAGCGGACCGGAGTTCCGCTGTGGCGACCCCTAACTGGGAAAAGCTGAAAAGACACAACAACCTATTTTATAACTGTTATGTTGAAATATAGTGCAACACTACCATCTACTGGCCATATTATAAAAGTGCTAGAGTTTAGCTGCCCTTAACTTAATACAGTTCCCTGTATTCCAATCTATTCTCCCATGGCCCACCTCTTATATCCAAGGGAACTGTTTCAACTACAAAAAATTGAAAATCCGCACCTACTCATCCCAAGGTGTGCTTATATAATGCATTAGTTAAGTTCTTTTTCTTTATATCATATCTATTCTCATAAATTCTTAATTTAAATTTTCATTAAATGCATATACTTTCTTAACATTTTTAAATACAGTTACTTTATTTTGGGGTGATTGTCTGGGTGGAGATCAGAAGTAGTATTAATTGATTAATTGATTTATTGGAAAATCTCATGTATTTAAATATGGTCTGGGAGAATGGTATGCTCATATGTGTAAGACGAAAACGTGGTGAAACATTAAGCATTCTTGTATTTTATTATTTTTTATGTATTACTATTAAAGTGTGGTTAGAATATTGTGTTGTACCTCCTGGAGTGCTTTCTTATACTGTTTATTCGTTTTGGAATTTTTGGGCACATCATCCACTTCATGTTTATCCTTTTTCAGACATACTGACGAGTAAAAGGAGACAGTGAGAAAGACTTTTTTTTTAATAATAGGAAAGGAAATACCAACAATAGTAAGAAAGATTACACTATCATGTAGAAGAAGGAGAAATAGGGAACAAGTTACCAGCAATGGTAAACAAGAATTACAGAAAATGTAAGAAGTGTAAGGAAGAAATACGATTTATAAGAAAAGAGGAAAAAAATTTAAGGATATACAAAAAACACACTTACCTGAAGAATAACTCCAGAGTTAAGGTTACCCACATCTTTTCATGGCAAACAAGATCTGGGGTATGTTAGGGGTTGATGTGTTACGGGTAAGGGAGAAGCTCAAGAGCTTTTTAGTTACCATGAGCTTTATTAACAGCCGAGGCAGATCCAAGGATCAGATCTGAACCCATCAGTTGAGGACAGAATGAAAACAGACAACATCAGATCATATATTTTCCTTTGTTTGAGAAATTTGGAAAGAAGATTGGAAGGTTGATAACCTAATTAATATTAGATTCTGTCACCACCTTAAGTAGAAAGGAAGGAAGGACTGGCCCATACAGATATCCTATCCTTGTGAAAAATAAGAAAAGAGCCTGAAGTTCGGACACTCTTCTAGCAGAAGTAATAGCAACTAAGAGAATAGTCTTCCAGGTCAAAAATCTTAGTTCAGACTTTGCTAATGAAAGGGGGGGGGGTTGGTTTAAGGCCTGAAGAACATTTAAATCCCAAGGAAGAGTAGACTCGTTTAGAGGCGGTCTAAGCAAATATGTTCCCCTTAGAAAAGCTTGGAGCAGAGCCTGGGCTGTCTAGTAATCAGTGGAACTGGAGAAACCATGTGGTCAACCTGAGGCCTGAAATGTCCGGATGAGTCATGTCTGTTGGGTGTGACAGTAGGTAAGCAGTTGGACCCGGAATCCAGGATGGATGTAGAAGATGAGGCCAAAAAAAGGGAAACCAGATCTGATGAGGCCAGAAAGGGGCAATGAGGATAACTGTGCTCTTCAATCAAGATGCTTTCTGTAGAAATTTGTGTATTAAGGGTAAGCATAAAGGAGACTGGAGAGTCAAACGTGAAGTAGAGCATCCCTCAGGGACTCCCCACTTAGGGGATCAGGGCAAAGAACTTACTGCACTTGTTGTTGAGAGGAGATGCAAAAAGATCACAGCATGGTTGGCCTCATAGATAGAAAATCCTCTCAGCCAACTTCCTGTTGAGATACCACTCATGAAGCAATAGAATACACCTGCTTAACTTGTCTGCAATTACACTGGACTTCCCAGGAATGTGCATAGCTATTAGAAAATGATTGGATGAAATTACCCACTGCCAAACTCTTGTAGCATCTTGACAAAGAGGGTAAGATCTGGGTCCCCCTTGTTTTTTGATAAACAAGACCACCTACATACTGTCCATCTGAATCACAATAGTCCCAGTTGGGTGAGTGTCTTGGAAGGCCAGCAATGCTAGAAGGGCAGCTCTCATCTCCAGGACATTGATATGTGTGTTGGCTTCTTCATGGGACCATGTGCCTTGAACCTTCCTTCTCAAGAAGTGCCCCCCAATCCAATCTGATAGGCGTCTGTGGTCACTGTGACCTTGGGTTGATGGAGAACAAAGGGACAGCCTTCTTTTATTTGTTTGGAATGGATCTACCATAGAAAGTAATTTCTGCATTATTTTAACTTGACTGGACAATGGTTGTTGGAGAACAGACCACTGAGCTACATGTGTCTACTGAAAGATCCTCATATGGTACCTTACCAGTGGGACAACAGTGATTGCTGCTAACATGCATCCCAATGCTTGGAGTATCAGATGAGAAGAGCTTTTATTTGATCTTTTTGACCTGGAACTGAATTGCTGAATCCAGGACAGAGTGAAAGAAGCTATTTGAGTGACTGTATTGAAAACAGCGCCAATGTATTCCAAAATCTGAGTTGGTTTGAGCTGAGATTTATTAGAATTGACAGAAATCCCTAGACGAAAGCACAACTGCAGTAAGTAGTCCCGAGCTTGAATTAGTTGATGCCTGGTCTGAGTAGTTAGGAGCCAGTTGTCCAGATATGGGAACATTCAGAATCCCAGCAGTCTCAAGTGACCTGTAACTACTGCCATACACTTGATAAATACTCTGGTGGCTGTGGTGAGACCAAAGGGCAGTGCTCTGAATTGGTAATGACTGGCTCCCAGATGGAAGCATAGATATCTCCTGGATTGTCTTTTCATTTTTATGTGATGGTACACATCCTGAAGATATCAATCACATCCAGTCATCCTTGTGAAGAAAAAGCAGAATGGACTGAACCATGACCATTTGGAACTTTGTATAGATTTAATTTGCTGAGATCTGAGATTGGTCTCCAGTCCATTATCTTTTTAGCACTAAAAATAATCTTGAATAAGTTCTCAACTCTTTCTGGTCTGGGAGGAAACTACTGCTTCCCTGTGACTGGATGGAAGATCAGGTATTTTGTGTGATACTAGAGGGGGTGAATGGGAAAATGGTATTGTATGACCACCAGATAGTATCCTCTGTACTCATGAATCTTTTGTAAGTTCTAGCCAGGCTCTCTGGTACAGGGATAAATGACCCCTGACTGCCTCCACAGATGGACAGTTGGGCTTCCTTTCAGGAGTGCTGATAGGATCTGTCAGAGGAAGTATCCCTAGATCCCTGGTTATGCAGACCACCTCTGCTGCAAGGATGGCATCTTCCATTTGAGTTCCCTTCTCTGCTCCTGGGGGAACTGTCTCCACATGGATCTTGGAAGGGACCCTGGGATTTTTTGAACCACATTCTCTGTCCATCTCATTGGTTCCTATAAAACGTCAATTGAGGGGTCAAAAAATGTATGCCCATAGTAGACAGGGTTTCCCTTCCTGCTCACACCTAGAGAGTAAGTCTTTTACTTTGGTGCCAAATAAGAAGGTTCCGTCAAAGGCAGCATAGATGAAAAAAGATTTGAAGGGTTCCGCAAAGTCACATAAGCACATCCAGGCATGTCTTCTGATTGAAATGCCTGAATCCATTGCCCATGAGGTAACTTCAGCCACACAGGAGATAAGCCTCATGCTCAAATTTGAAATAGGCTGAAGGGTATCCAACTGCAAGGAAATAGTCCTCTCTACCTCAAAGGATATGGTCCCAGAGAGAAATTTGGAAAGGTGTTTGATCATATCCCTCTGAAGTCTCCTAAAATGTGCCAAATAATTAAGTGACCTAAGGGCAAAGGATGCTGAAGCACAGACACACTTCCTGAACCTGGTCAGTGCCCCAGACATCTTGTTAGGGGGTGGACAGAAGAACTTTATGCCAATTCCTTCTTAGTGGCCACCGCTATGGCCATGGCATTGGGTACTCCTTTACTCCAGTGTGGTCTATCCTTAGGTGGTGCCAGGATCCTATCTGGTCTGTTAGGGATTGGCTCAGTTGTGTCTGGCTCCTTCCACACCTATTAAGACACTAAATCAATGAGCTCATTGGCAGGGGTGGAGTTACCCAGGAGGTAGACAGTCTAGTGCCAGAGGCCTCCAGGAACACCGACTCCTTTTGGGAAGGGATATCAGGGCAACCAACTACCCCTTTGTTTTAGGAGTACTGAAATGTCTCCAAATGAGACATCATCGGTTGGTGATCTGGGGGACCCTTCCCCTTCATCAAAGTCAGTGTCCTCAGTGGCAGACTCTTGTGGAGAGTCTAAGTGACTCCTTTTGCACTTCCTCTTCCAAGGAACCTCCTCAGTGGAATGTTCCGAGTAGGTATCAGTAGGGATATCTATACCCTGTTGGGTGGTCTGGAGAATGGTTCAACCTGGCTGCCCCAGTGGAATGGATGACTGAAGCTCTGGACACAGAATCAAATGGGATTAGGGAGTCTGAGTTGAAGAGGGTAGAGAAGTCTGAACTCTAGGAATAGAAAAGGCTCTCTACACTACCTCAAAGGCAGAACACCTGAGAGAAAGAGAAACCGACAGATCTGACAAGTAGGCTTACAGACCATCAGCTCCCTTCACCCCGGAGGCAAACCACTCGTGGAAGGAGTCAGAACCAAGCTGTCCAGTGTTAAAGGTCAAAGGGTAGAGATGGTTCTGACAACTTTGGAGTCAAACCTAACACCCCAGAGCCAGCACTGGCACTATAGCTCCAAAGTATTCATCACTGGACAACCCAGAGACACCACTGGAGTCGAACATATCAGCATCTTCGGATCCGAGGCAGACGATTCCAGGACTTTCAGATCAGATGGCTCTGAAACAAAAGGAGCTTGAGAGTTTCATTGTTCTACAATCGGGAAGAAATGGCCAAGTTGGATTCAAACCCAACAGTTGAGGAATGAATAAAAATGACACTATCAGATCAGAAGTTCTCCACAGAAAAATTATTTTTAAATACTTTTAAACTGACAGGAAAAAAAGAGTTCTCCCATTTATAAGTACAATGCAGTCTTGTGATAGTCCATTAAAACACAAATTCCTAGTTTAAAATAAATTTCCTGAACAGGAAAGTGTTATCAAACAAACAATTTTTTAAAAAGGATTTTTTTCCCCTGAAGTGAATTTATCTGCCCTAAGCTAATTAGAAGTTATGTACTTACCATAACGTTCCATCTGAGTAGGTGGATTCATTTGTCTGC
Organism: Protopterus annectens; assembly: GCF_019279795.1. NCBI lineage: Eukaryota > Metazoa > Chordata > Ceratodontiformes > Protopteridae > Protopterus > Protopterus annectens. The sequence continues at coordinate 213,427,496 of NC_056750.1, read as the reverse complement.
AACCTGTGGGTATGGATCCGATATCGGATCCGAACCGGCATGGTTTATCCAGCTATGAATCCGAGCTCCTAGCTCCTCCCCTCACCCATAATGCCCTGCTCTCCCTACATGACCTCAGATCGAGTTTGCCCTGCACCAACTACCCTAACCAAAGGGTAGCACACCCTATGCAGGAAACTGACAAGGCCAGGGGGATAGGAGGGCAGGATGGTTGCAGACAAATGAATCCACCTACTCAGATGGAACGTTATGGTAAGTACATAACTTCTAAATCTGAAGTAGGAGAATTCATTTGTCAGCAACCTGTGGGACAGAGTCCCCAGGTACCTGAATCTTGGGTGGCCATCATGGAAGGATATTCCGGAGCACCGCGGAGCCAAAGGATGCTCTACCTCTAGAAGTGACGTCCAGCTTGTAATGAGTAATAAAGGTATGAGATGAAGCCCAAGTGGCTGCTGAATAAATGTCATCCAGAGGAACCCTAGACTTAAAGGCCGCTGAAGTAGAGACAGACCGGGTCGAATGAGCATGGACTCCCTCCGGTGCGGGCCTCCCAGAGGCTTGGTACACCAACAGAATACACTGAGAAATCCAGCGTGACAAAGAAACTTTGGAAATTGGTTTACCCAGATTGAATTTGGCAAAAGAAATGAACAACTGGTCTGATTGCCTATGACCAGCTGTCCTATGAAGGTAAAAATGAAGCTGCCTGTGAACATCCAAGGAATGCAGCTTGTATTCGCCTTTGTTTTGATACTTAGGGAAGAAAACAGGGAGGTTGATGGACTGATTAATGTTAGCTTCCGAAGCTACTTTAGGAAGAAAGGAGGGATTAATCCTGAGGCACACCCGGTCCGGATGAAAGATCAAATAAGGCATTTTCATGGACAGGGCCTGAAGCTCAGAAACTCTCTTAGCCGAAGTAATGGCTACCAAAAAAGCAGTCTTAAAGGACAAGAATTTAAGATCGACTGTGGCTGCAGGTTCGAAGGGAGGAGCGGTCAAGTCCTGAAGTACCAAGGAAAGATCCCACGGGGGAACCGTTTCTTTGACAGGGGGTCTGAGCAAAAAGGTGCCTTTTAGGAAGGTTTTGCATAACTTAGCTGACATAAGAGACCCTGAGTCATGACCAACATGGTAATGAGATATGGCCGCCAGCTGAACTTTGACCGTGGAACTACTGGCGCCATCATTTAAGAGAGTAGTAAGGAAATCTAGAACCAAAGGAAGGGGAACCGTGAAAGGATCTAGGCCCTGCCGCTCTGCCCAAATGGAGAAACGCTTCCATTTACTGCGGTAAATTTTTCTGGTAGAGGGCTTGTGGGCCGCCACCAGAATGGCCTTAACTGGGGACGAGATACCGGGAGTCCTGATTGGGAGTGGAACTGGAGCAGCCAAGCAGTCAACTTCAGGTTGTCCAGGTTCGGAGTTGGTAGGTTCGATGGGTGTGATATCAGATCCGGAATGGGATCTAGAATCCAAGGTGGATTCACTGAATGAGACCTTAGGTAAGGGAACCAGATCTGTCCAGGCCAGAACGGGGCAATGAGGATCATTTTGCACCCCAACCGAGAGGCTTTCTGAAGTACTTGAAGCATCAGAGGTAGAGGGGGGTATGCGTAAAGAAGACTGGGAGGCCAAACATGCACTAGAGCGTCTCTCGGAGAATCCCCTGGAGGGGGGATTAGAGCGAAAAAACTGTCGCACTTGGCGTTTAAGGGAGAAGCAAAGAGATCGCAACAGGGAGTCCCCCACTGTGCGAAGATATGTTTCACTACTTGAAAATTGAGAGACCACTCGTACGGGGAGAGAATGGTGCGACTGAGCTTGTCCGCTAGGATGTTGGTCCGACCCGGAATATGCGTTGCGATGAGAAAGCGGTTGGTGGAGATCGCCCATTCCCACACTCTCATGGCTTCTCGACATAAAGGGTAAGACCTGGTTCCCCCCTGTTTGTTGATGTACCAGACCACCAACATGTTGTCTGATTGAATCGCAAATGTTCCCAGGGGAAGGAGGGCTTGAAGTGCTTGCAACGCCAAAAGCACCGGCCTCATTTCCAGAACATTGTTATGCAGGGAGGTCTCTGAATCGCTCCATGTGCCTTGGACCGTCCGGCCCGCAAAATGCCCCCCCACCCGAGGCGGGAAGCGTCCGTGGTCACTGTGGTGAGAGGGGGAGATGCACAAAAGGGGCGGCCCCTGTGGAGGTCCGGGGAATGGAGCCACCACAAGAGAGACCACTTGCAAGCCTTGCTGATTGCAATGGGATGATACAGGGGGAGAGAGAGAAATGACCATTGCACCTGAAGTGTCCACTGAAGTACCCACATGTTCAAGCGGGCGAGCGGAAGAAGAGTAATCGCTGCCGCCATAGACCCTAGCGCCCTCAGGATCAATTCTGCAGGTGTTGAGCTGGAGTGAAGGATGGCCCGCACCTGGAGTCATAGATTCCGAACTCTGTCGGTTGTGAGAAAGGCTCTTAAATTTGTCGTGTCTAACCTGGCTCCTATAAAATCTATTATCTGAGTAGGGACCAGGTTGGACTTTTCTATGTTTACCGTGATGCCTAGCCAGGGAGCTAGACGAAGAAAGGAGTCTCTTGCCAAAGAGAGTAGATGCCTTGTTGGGGCGGTGAGAAGCCAGTCGTCTAGGTACGGAAAGACCTGCACCCCCTGAAGCCTCAGGTGGGCCGCAACCACTGGTAATACTTTGGTGAACACCCTGGGGGCTGTGGTGAGACCAAAGGGAAGGACCCTGAACTGGTAGTGACTGGCTCCCAGCCGGAAGCGAAGAAACCTCCTGGATCGTCTGTCCATCAGAATGTGGTAGTACGCATCCTTGAGGTCTATAGAGCAAATCCAGTGATTCTCCCCTAGAAGGGGGAGGATGGATTGCAAAGTGACCATCCGGAACTTCTCCTTGGGAACTGCCAGGTTCAATAGGGACAGGTCCAGTATGGGTCTTAGGTCCCCCGTCTTTTTTGGCACTAAAAAGAACCTGGAGTAGAACCCTGATCCGATCTGGTCTGGGGGGACGGGCTGGATGGCTCATTTTCTCAGCAGATGGCCAATTTCTGCTGAAGCGGCCTCCCTCTGATCGGGTGGAACATCAGGGAGGGTTTTTAACTTTAGGACATGAAGAAAGGGGATCTTGTAACCTCTGGATATAATCTGGAGCACCCAGCGGTCCAATGTAATGGACTCCCATGCTGCTAGATGCTCCGAGAAACGTCCCCCGACTGCCTCCAGAGTGGAGCAGTCGGGCAACCCCTCAGGGTTGCTGCGTGGGCCGTTCAGAGAAAGGTTCCCTGGACCCAAAGTTCCTGGGAGCCCCTCTGCCCCTAGGGCAGCGTCCTCCCTGTCCTCCTCTGCCACGGAAGGACTGGTTGTCCGGAGCGGGTTGGGAGTGCTGCTACTTCCGGAACCACATCTTCTTCTGGCCCTTTTGGTTCCTAGAGTAGGACCTCTGGGGCACAGAGAAGTGGACTCCGACGGCAGACAGCGTCTTCCCGTCCTTCTCGCTCTGAACCAAGGTGTCGCGAACAGTCTTGCCAAAAAGGGCAGAACCGTCAAAGGGGGCGTTCACAAATGACGCCTTGAAGGGCTCCGTAAAATCGCAGTGGCAGAGCCACGCCTGCCGTCGTGTGACTAGGCCCGCTCCTGCAGCTCTAGCGGCTCCCTCGGTAGCATGGGAAAGTAACCGCATAGAGGTGTTGGTCACAGAACGAAGAGTGGCCATACGGGTGGAGTGCATAAGTTTGTCCTCCTCCGACATGGACTCTGGGGGGGATGCAGCATATTCCTTGATAAGATCTCGCTGCATCCTAATGACATGTGCCAAATAGTTGAGCGCCCTCACTGAGAAGGTCGCTAAACTAAACATTCGCTTCCCCAAATGGTCCATCATCCGAGACTCCTTGCTCGGGGGATGGACTGAGGGACTCTCCTGGGCGAGTTCCCTCTTAGTGGCTGCTGCCGACAACATGGCATCTACTGGGGGTCCCTTGCTCCAGTGGACACGGTCAGCAGGGGGGCTAAGGATCCCATCGGGCCTCTTGGGGATTGGTTCCACGGTGTCTGGTTCCTTTCACGCCCTGCTGGTAATAAGGTCCACCAGGGGGTCGGCAGGAGGGGACACCCAAGAGGTAGATGGGCCCGCTTCAAATGTCTCCAAGAACATGGACTCATCCGAGGAAGACTTTGGGGCAGACCACCCACCTCTGATCCGTAATATTTCCATGATGTCTCCAAAGGAGACATCCTCAGGGGGTGATCTTGGGGAGCCTTCCCCTTCCTCCAAGTCAGTGTCTTCAGTTAAAGACTCGGGGGAGTCTATGTGCCTCCTCTTACACGTATGCTTGCGAGGTGCTTCCTCGGGGGGGCTGTCCGAGGAGTCCTCACCAGCAATGTCCAGATCCAAGGGGACTGCTTGGGGCAGTGAAGCGGGCTGTCCCAGTGGCCGGGTGATGGAAGCCTGGCCCAGAGCAGATGGAGTGCGGGACGGAGCCAAAGCAAGGGCCGGGGGTCCGGATGCCCTCAACAGAGCCCTCTCCACCACATCAAAAGCCAAGGGGGAGCCAGCCTCGACAATAGGATCCAAAAGTCGGCTCCCCCTCGGATCCGATGAGTGGATCGGAGCTGGCGCCGAGCCCCTCGGATCCGAGGGAACAGTGCGCTCCGACAGGGATGGCGCCGAAGGCACACTGAGTCCCTCGGATCCGAAGCTCGGGCCAAGGCTCCGAGAGGTCGGATCCGACAAACTCGAGGGCAGGGTCAGATCCGAAGTACCCAGTACTGTCGGCGCCGACCCACCCCCGGCTCCGAGGCTGCCCGGCTCCGAGCGCTCCGAACCCGTGTAGCGGGTGAGAGAAGGAGCTATGGGCTTGAAAAATGGGGTCGAGCTCCCCTCCAGAGGGGTGGGAGGCAGGAGCACTCCCATCTGCATCTGGGCCTGGATGAACCTTCGCATCATTCGGTCCAAATCAGCATCGGAGAGTCTGTAGGTAGACCTCGACGAGGCCACTGAGGTAGGCCTTGAGTGCCGCCTCGATAGCCTCGAAGGAGGTCGGGTCTCCTCATCCTCAGGCTCCAGTGAAAAACAAGGAGACCGGAGCCAAGGAGGAGGAGAGCCAGCAGCCAGAGAGGCCGGAGGAGAAGCCCGCTTAGCCGGCGGGGCCGAGACGGAGGTCTCGGCCTGCCGCTTGTGGTGCTTCTCTCTCCGGTCCTTCTTCCTGGCTTCCCTCTCCTCCAAACCCTTAGAGGGAGTTTGAATCCCGGGAGGAGGAGGGGGAGCAGGCAAGGCAAGAACTGCCGGAGCAGTAACCACCAATGGGGCAGGGGCCGAAGCCGAGTCCGGGGGCAAGAGTCCCGCCAAGACCAGCTTCGACCTCCGCTCCTTCAATGCCCTGGGGTTGAACCCTGCACAGATTGAACACCCAGAGGTGAGGTGTTCAACCCCAAGGCATCGAACGCACCGAGTGTGGCCATCAGCAGGGGATAGCTTATGGCCACACTCGGAGCATTTAGAGAAAATAGGCTTTGGGGCCTCCGACATACTGCTGTTTGTTTTGTTTTTTTTTTTTTTTTTTTTTTTAACAACAAAACAAAAAGTAAAGCAAAGTACAAAAAAAAAACTACACACTCACACAAGGCCCCAAAGACAACTCACACACACTACTACGCACCAGCGAGGGGAGGGTAAAAAAAGTAAAGTAAATTAAGCCCAAAAATATAAAATATATAGGAAACCTAAAACTTTCACACAGATATTAAATTTAAACTAACAAAAATCTATTTTTCACAAGAAAAATCACTTAGCTCAGGAGCTCAGGAAAATCCAGCTGTCACCATGCGTGGCAAACTAGATCTGAGGTCATGTAGGGAGAGCAGGGCATTATGGGTGAGGGGAGGAGCTAGGAGCTCGGATCCATAGCTGGATAAACCATGCCGGTTCGGATCCGATATCGGATCCATACCCACAGGTTGCTGACAAATGAATTCTCCTACTTCAGATCTAACAGTTTAGGCATGTGGAAGGCACCCTGAATTTTTGGAAGCTGGATGGCTGTTATACCCTTACAAGATATAATAAGATACAACCCATATAGCTTAAGCTACTCCAGCAGTGATCAATATAAAGAGCATCTACTGTAGTCCTGTGAGCTTGCTAACTGCAAACCATTGCACTTTGCAGCACCTGAATGCATTGAGTTGCTAATGGATGCACTGGGTCACTGTCATTGTAACAGAGATGTTTTCTACTGCTTGGTAGTGACCCACTTTTGTTCCTGTCACTCCTAGATTGTAGACATTTTTCAATTGCTGCATGCAAGGCTCTATTTATGCTGGCCATGGATTGCAACAACTTTCTCAAGTGAGGGGATGTGAGACTACCCTCTTGCCAACTGAGTGGCTCAAGCACTGCATCCATGACTCAGGTGAGTCGCCCTCATCATTCACTCTCTGACGTGTCCTCAGAACTGATTGCATTGTTGTCACTATCCTCCAAGTTAAAGGCAAATTGGGCACAGTGTATTCTTCTTCTTCATTTTTCACAATTTCATCCTCAGTTTCTTTTGAAAAGTCGTCATCCTCCTGACAATGGTTGAATTCAGCAGCCATCCTTACATTGTGGGATTCCATTACTGGTGGATACACAGGTACACAATATTTTGAGATCTCTAAGGTTGCTTAAATAAACACTGCAAAGGTACCTGTGAATTATTATGCACAACTGTTTGTACACAGGATTTCTGAGATAAACTTGTCAAATCACTGTCCATAAAAGTATCATTGCTGAAGCCATGTGGGAACATTTTTACAGATGCAGGCATTAATACACAAAATTGTGTAATAATGAAATAAAATTACTGGAAGTATTCTTATACAAAATTAATGATAACAGCAGAGACCTGAACCTGTACACAGTCATCTTCTTCAGACAGCAAGACTTGAGCCTGAACACAGATGCCTCCCCCTAGACAGCAAGAACAAAGCCTGGACACAGCTGCCTCCTTCCAGAGAGCAGAACATGAGCCTGGATACAGACACACTATATATTAGTTTGTCCACAAATTAGTAGTTCTTTTGAAAGGATTAATGATCATAAATTTTGGCTAGTAGCAGGGTATACGTGTAGTACTATGGGTGTAGTATATGCACGTAAGTGTTCCTGCAACCTTTTTTACACTGGTGAAAGTAAAAGGTCTTTTAGAGTTACGCTGCAGGAACACATTCTTGATATCAGGAATAAGAGAGAAGAAAGTCCTACTGCATGTCATTTTAATTCTGTGCATGGGGGAGTTAATACTGATTTAAGGGGCTGCATCTTGGAACAAATACAAGCTGCTAATGTCATCTGTTTGAAAAACAGATTATTATGTAAAGAAACTGTTTTTATTTTAAAGCATGAAACTATGACACCTGTTGGCTTAAACCAAGAATGCAAATGGAAATATCTGTTGTTATGTAAGTTTTATTTGCTTTAATTGAATAATTGTTTTATGAATTAATTGCTGTTGTTATATAAGGTGTGTTGTTTTTTTCATTGTTATTATCTCCTGGAAGGCTGATTGCCAAGGCGCTAGAGGTTTGGTGTTTTTAATAAAAGAGGTACCTATACTGGTCTTTGTCATTTATTCTTCTGTTCCTTTTGGTGTCTGGTGATTCTGGATTTATGATGGCCAGTTGTACTTCTTCTTTTTCACAACTACCCCGTGTATTTCGAGAGGATGAGATAGAAAGAAGTCAGAGGACTATGGAACAATATGTTGTGCAGTCTAGAGAGACACAACAGGGAGGTAATTCATCTTCCAGAGTTACTGAAGCTGCGAAACCATGGGAGAGAGTTTTGTTGGAGGGGGCCAATAAGAGACCACCTAACCCCTTCCAATGTGTGGGTCAATTGGATTCTAAATAAATCAGAGCCAGCACAAAGTGTGGTTTAACAGTATTTAATACACCAAAACATATAACAACATGGGTGAAGGGAAAAAGATATCCCATCCCCCAGACCAAACCGGTTTTGGCTTAATAGCCTTCTTCAGTGTAAGACAGACAAAATACAAACATTAGGACCAAAAAGTCCTTCTTATATAACTATAGGCAGATGCTAAGAAACTTCCTATTGGTCACTTTATAGATATTCATTTAAACCAGGAGGGAAAAGCCCCCCCCCCAGTATAATTATCCATTTCCTTTCCTTAACATTCAAAATATTGTGCCAACCAACTTTATCCCTGCAATTACCTATAATATGGTCAATGATAGTAAATCTGAATACTGCAATGTTATGTTTGCAAGTATGTTTAAAAAGAGTATTGGATTGCTTTTTGTGCCTTATGTCACGCATGTACTCCCCAATTCTAAATTTGAGAGGTCTGGAAGTCTGGCCAATGTAAAATGCGGAGCATGTACAAGTGGCCAAATAAATCACCCAACCTGTACTGCAATTAGCCAAGAAAGAGATGTTGTAGACCATGGATGTATTTTACTGCTGAATTATTTGGTTTTATTTACCCTGTGATAGTGCGAACAATGACCGCAAGGGACACATCCCACCAATATGTCTCCTGTTAGTGTTCTTTGGGTTAAAGCAGTTCCCCTATAGTCAAACCTTTTGTAGTGACTAAACAGGGAGGCCAAAGTCCGGCCCCTGCAGAAAGAAAAAGAGCATCTGTTCCACAAATGTCAGACAGTCTGTTTTCCGCCAACAAAATATTCAAGTGCCTGTTGATTGTCTGTATGAATGATTTGGTATTCCTACCAAAAGTAGTAACAAGTCTTATTTTAGACTTGGTGTCTGATGATTTTACCTGGTACTCCAGTAACTTGGTCCTATCTTGATTGGAAGCATATTGACAAGCCCTGTTAATGTCATATGATTTGTATCCCCTATCCTTAAATCGATTAATTCGATCTTGTTTGTAATGATTAAATGTGGAGGAGTTGGAACAAATCCTTTTCACCCTCAGAAACTTAGATTTAGGGATATTTCTGATGATATGTTGTGGGTGGCAGCTGGTGGCATGCAGGAGAGAGTTGTACTGATGAAATTTCCTATATATCTTAGTATCCAAGGTGTGATCCGGATTCCTACTAACAAGGACATCCAAAAAGGTAATCTCAGCCCTGCTGAAATTAACCTTAAACTCTATGCCCCATTTGTTCTCATTAAGATAGTCAACAAACTCCTGCAAAAAAGTCTCATCAGACTTCCACACCAACCAACAATGATCGAGGTAATGCCTCCAGATATCAAACTCATTAATGTACAGATTATGACAGGGATCATAAATCAACTCCTCCTCCAGATACGCCATAAACAAATCGGCATAAATGGTGCAAAAGAAGCCCCCATGGCTGTTCCTTGTACTTGCCAAAAACATCGATCTTGAAAGTAGAACACGTTTTTTGTTAACACGTATTCAGTGAGGCAGACAAGAAAAGTATTGAGACCTGGTTCATATAGTTTAGATCTCTCCAGCCAATACTGTAGGGCTATCAACCCTGCCCAATGTGGGATATTGGTATACAAAGAGGTGACATCCAGGGTACATAGCAGACAATTTGGTTCCAATTGCATTTCTGAGATGATACCCAAAAACTGGGTAGTATCTTGAATTCGGGCACACACACAAGACAACAATGATTTCAGATATAATGTTAGAACTTCTGAAAGGGGATCCATAAGGGAACCCCTACCTGCCACTATTGGCCTTCACGGTGGATTTTTGGGGTCTTTGTGGATTTTAGGTAGAAGATACAGGTATTGTTGCTTAGTGTCACATATCTTCAGATGGAAATTGTCAGCATTAGTGATGATACTTGCTCTTGAGCTTCATCCAAGAAGGTATCAAGTTCTCCTTGAACCTCCTGGTGGGATCCGATGGCATAACCATATAGTACCTGCCATCTTCTAACTGTTTCTGTGCTTCCCTACAATACGAAACCCAATCTTGTATGACAACAGCCCCTCTTTTGTCAGCAGGTAGGATCACAATGTCCCTGTTATGCCTCAAATAAATTATCAATGCATTCCATCTCAACCTTAGTAAGAATATTGTGAAAGTTATTATACTCACAAGGGTTTAACTGTAGATCTTTAAGAATGTTACCTTGAAAGATTGACACAATTGGTGACATAGGAGGCATAAACGTAGATCCATGAAATCTAAAGCCTCTCTGTGTATTATCTGAGGTATTATCAAAACACAGCCTTAGATTTAGCAAATGGCAAAAATCCATCACATCCTAAGCCAAGGAATGTTCAGGAACAAAACAAATGGGCATAAAACACAAACCATTGTTCAAAATCTTTATTAGAGTTTCAGAAAGACTTACAGAAGAAATGTTATGCACTTTCATGCAGGTGTCTACCTTTGTATCATCAATTTGAGAAGCCCTTCCAAATCGTTTGTTGCCCTTGTGTCTCCTCCCACCCCTCCTGACCCTGACCCTAAAGGGTGTGACAAGCTGTTGTGTTTGGGGTCCGGTGACATTTCTGTGTGGCCATCATCATCCCTGGTACTGGATGATGATTCATCCCCTGAGGTAAAGGAATCCCTGTTCCTTTTAAGTATAGATTTTGGTCTCTTCCATTTAGGAGTAAATGATTTTCTATCAGAGATCATAAATTTGACATTTTTTGGAACTCTCAAATGGACGACCTTTATCATAATCTCCTACATCCCTATTGAATTTTTTCATCTTTTTTTCCTTAAGTATTTTTTCCAAATCAAGTAAATCACTGCTCAGCTGATTCACGCAGGGTGTATAACAAGGTAGAGTCTCAAACACATTAAGATTCTGACATAAAGCTTTAACCTCCTGAATATTTTGTTGAACCATGCATTCATAGTAAGCAGCTAAGGCATCCACAAAACCCATGGAGGCCTGTTGTACCTGTGCCCATTGTTCTGAAAGTAATTGGTCAACGCTATGTACCAGGGGTTGCAGCTTGACTCTAAGTCCCCTAGGTGTAATCTGTTTACATTGGTAGGCTTTAAAAAGGCGTAAATGCCAGACATTAGTTCTCAATTTTTTCATATTTTTGGTCAATTTAGAAAAGGCCACCTTGCATTGATTGGATGGATCATTCTCTGTAAAATTCGCTCTATTGGTTAAACTGGCAGATCCTAGGCTAAATAACTCCAAATCATCTGTATCGGATGACATACCCTTAATAAGGGAGGCCAAATCCATATCAAACATATATATTACTCAGGAGGAGTCAGAATATAAACTGGCCAGACCAGCATCCAATAGTGGGGAAAAGCAAATGTCCTAAAGTGTGCCCTACCAAAGGGCAAAAAAGAACATATATATAATACTAATAATGAGTTGCACTATGTCCCAAGCCAAAAGGTCCGCAATCGTCCCACTATTTCAGAGCATAATATATCCACACTGACAACTATACAGGCCAACATACACAAAGGTTTCAGCAATGAATGGTCCCCACAATAATAGGGTATTCACCCGCTAGAGACATATTGTATAGTGATAAAATAAAAAGCCCTTGCTGTGAATGACCATTCCGGGCCTCATCAACTAGTTAAGTACTCACATGCAATGCTACTTATCACTAAATTCAAAAACACCAAGACTAGAAATAAACTTCCTAATATACTGGACCCAGCTAATTAGATCCAACTGAAGTCGGCTGGAACATCTCAAAACATGTATAAAAAAGAAATATTTCCAACCATAATGAATCTCAAGGCTGGGACAAAAAGTGTAACCAAATAAATACTAAACCAAAAGACTAATGGCAATTCGCCACCAAGTAATGAAGGTCTAGCTATCATCACTTATTAGAAATATCATAAGAAATCATAAGAATTCAAGGTGGACCTTCTAAATCATCATACAAACCTTATAATCTAGTAATCAAAACTTCAATGAAAAGCATGAGGCATCAGTTGTTCTTGCAAAAAAATAGCAAGAACTAGTCCTATATGTACCCATAAAAATGAATCAAAACTGATCCAAAAACCATATATTTATAGTCTGTCTCTGCAACCCAATATAGTGATATCCAGTTTGGAAGATAGATTCAAATGGCTATAATTACCTTAACATAGTGTTATAATTACCTTAACATAGTGTTATATATGCATGACCATATGGATTCCCATATCCAATTATTTGAAAAAAATGGCAGAAAGACATTAATTCTTCAGAAACATTCCCATACTGTCATATAGAATCATCCGGCCCACATAAACAATCTTATTGGTCATACATTTCAAATGCAAAGGTTCATGTTAAACAAAAATAAAAAATCCAGAGAGATGCAAGTTAAACAGAGCAAACAAATAGTTATAAAACCAAAGCTACATACAAAATTGGGTAGCTCTAAAAGTCAATATTTCCTGCGTTCATATTGATGCCTGGATAGCTGTAATCCCCATTCAGTCTCCATAGATGTATAGATGTAGAAAACCTGATGAAAAACATGTGTTATGTGTTCCAGTCCTTCACAGTGTTTAGGGTAGTTGACATCACATATGTTATGACAACCACATCCTCCATCTGATCTTGTGCTTAAGAAAAACACAAAATCATGCCAGTTCGTAACAGCAGTGTAGATATCAATACACAATTAGTATCCAAAACGTTCTGAACATGGCATATTGTCAAATATAGCAAGAACTAGTCCTATATGTACCCATAAAAATGAATCAAAACTGATCCAAAAACCATATATTTATAGTCTGTCTCTGCAACCCAATATAGTGATATCCAATTTGGAAGATAGATTCAAATGGCTATAATTACCTTAACATAGTGTTATAATTACCTTAACATAGTGTTATATATGCATGACCATATGGATTCCCATATCCAATTATTTGAAAAAAATGGCAGAAAGACATTAATTCTTCAGAAACATTCCCATACTGTCATATAGAATCATCCGGCCCACATAAACAATCTTATTGGTCATACATTTCAAATGCAAAGGTTCATGTTAAGCAAAAATAAAAAATCCAGAGAGATGCAAGTTAAACAGAGCAAACAAATAGTTATAAAACCAAAGCTACATACAAAACTTGGGTAGCTCTAAAAGTCAATATTTCCTGCGTTCATATTGATGCCTGGATAGCTGTAATCCCCATTCAGTCTCCATAGATGTATAGATGTAGAAAACCTGATGAAAAACATGTGTTATGTGTTCCAGTCCTTCACAGTGTTTAGGGTAGTTGACATCACATATGTTATGACAACCACATCCTCCATCTGATCTTGTGCTTAAGAAAAACACAAAATCATGCCAGTTCGTAACAGCAGTGTAGATATCAATACACAATTAGTATCCCACAAAAATCGATGGTCCAAAAACTGAACCATGTACATATAGTCAAAGAATCATGAGGCATGCACCCACTAATATCAATAATAATCACACAATGCCCCAACAATCAAAAAGAAAAATACCAAAAAATGTAGACGACCAAAATAAACCCCACAATACAGTACGTCAATGTATCTAGTCCTGTTCTTTTGAGGTCCTACGCCCAAATACCATTCGATCACTGACAGACATATGCAATTGCAAAAAATAGCCACAATTTGAGTAGGTAAATGGCTAGGACCAGTTAGCAAAGTATATTGCAGATGCCAATCCCTCAATACAGCCATTATGCTTTAGGATGGATAAATAATTAGGACCAATTATCAATGTGTATCATGGCAGCCGGTCCCTCCATTCAACTGTTATACCTGGAGAAAACTATGTATCCCCAAAGAACCATGAAACTTGTATCCATTGCTGACAATAGCGTGCAAAACACTGACACTCGAATGGGACAGATAGAGTAATCCAAAAATGGAAATAAGATATTCAAGTCACACAGCGTAATGTATCAATACACCACGCCTTACACCGTTATACCCCTAGGCCAAATAAACCTATGTACCATCATCTAGTTACCAGAAAAATATAAAGGGTAACCAAAGTGACCAAATCATCCGCATTATCAAATGGGTAAGTCAAATGAACCATTCATATGCAGAAACAGTACCTTCATCCAATTGTAAGCCATAAAAAAATGGCATAACCTGGCCGTTGTTGTTTTGGACCAAATATCAGCAAAAAAGAAATACTCTCCACGAAATCCAATGCCCTTATACCAAAACAAATGTAAACAGGATCCAGTTAGCTGAGCACAAATACGATAAGGATTCAAAAGTAAGCTTCTGCTGTTGTAAATAATGGCCATACAGAGTGTCAACAGCAGGAACCCAACAAGGCAAGCTCAGAGTCACTCCAACCCACACGTACAGCAAGTGCAGAGGCTCTATAATCCAAAACAAATTCAAAATAAATCAGAGCCAGCACAAAGAGTGGTTTAACAGTATTTAATACACCAAAACGTATAACAACATGGGTGAAGAGAAAAAGATACCCCAAGCCCCAAACCAAACCGGTTTCAGCTTAATAGCCTTCTTCAGTGGAAGACAGATAAAATACAAACATTAGGACCAAAAACTCTTTCTCATATAACTATAGGCAGATGCCAAGAAACTTCCTATTGGTCAGTTTATAGATATTCATTTAAACCAGGAGGGAAAAGCCCCCCCTTGTTTAATTATCCATTTCTTTTCCTTAACATTCAAAATATAGTGCCAACCAACTTTATCCCTGCAATTACCTATAATATGGTCAATGGCAGTAAATCTGAATACTGCAGTGTTATGTTTGTAAGTATGTTTGAAAAGGGATTGGATTGCTTTTTGTGCCTTATGTCACTCATGGTGTGGAGTGACTTTCAATTGGATTCTACTAATATTCCTCCTGATGCTAGAGGTACTTTAGACTCTCTTGAGAAACTGTTCTATAAAGACAATTATTTGCACTTTAGTATACTAAGTTTGCAATGATATATTGATTTGATATAATGCCTAGAGGGCTTCATTTTGTCAAATATCCCACCAATCCGTTTGATATAACTGATGCTGTGGATAAACAATTTGAAACAAAGTGGGTTTTGGTTGCTCATAAGTGCATTATTGAGTGGCTGCATATTCTAATTGAGAGAGATATGATTAAACAACAAAAGGTGAAGGATGACATTGGAGCCTGTTGTTCTAGTTTGGCTGAAAGGTTTAGTCCTGAGCAATTTAATCAAATATTGGGTAACTTTAATGTGAAGCTGGAAGAAGCTTCTAATAACATTATTAAAAGTATGACTAACCATTTGGAACAGGACATTCGTGATTACAACAGTGACTTTGCCTTTAAAAAGTCATCCCATAATAAATGTACTTGACAGAAGCAACGCCCTTTGGGCAGAGCTAATTCCAAATTGAGTGTTTCTTTTGTATCTTCGGAAGCAGTTAGTAGCATGGGAGAGTCAGAAGAAGATGAAGGAGGTTATCCACCATTGCCGAGACCACAAGAACCTGAGTATCTGCGAAATAACTTTTGGAATGAGCGTGATTTTTATGGAAGAAAAAGAGGTCGAACAGAAAGCAACAGAAATGGACAATATCTGGGGTATGATAACCTCCAAAAATGGACTAAATATTGATGTTCATAAAATATTGTCGTTGTTAACAAATACTGCTGCAGATAATTGTGCTAGTTTTATTTTGAATTTATCGGGTTATGTTTTAAATCAGAGTGAGATTTCAGTCCTTGAATGTGGTCTAAAGTTTGTGCCAACTGCACTTCCTAGAAAACATGTGGTACTAACAGAAATGTTTCAATTAGTTTGTAAATTACATTTATGTAATTTTTTTTGAAAATGAGAAAGAAATGCTTATTGTAAATACTGAAGATAGCGTGGATGAAATTGACTTGGACACTAATGACAGTTTCTTTAATTGTGAATCTTCTTTTTCTGATGTTACTGCTAGTAATGATATTAATGCTTATTGTTTATTAGATACTACAAAGGTACCTGTTAAAAGCACATTTATTCCTCCTTTTAGACATGAGGGAATATCTCATTTTTCCTCTGTGGTGCATTATTCAATGGAAAGCATTTTTGAAACGTTTTGGAAAAACAAAAATGTTTTATGTTATAATTTAAGCAAGCAAGAATGGCAAGTGTTACAAAATGTGAGCAAATGGAAAGAGCTAGTCATAAAGCCTGCTGATAAGGGGAATAAAATTGTACTACTACATTTTACTCAATATCTTAAAATGTGTATGGATCATTTAAATAATAATGAAGTATATAGGGTATCTAGTGTTGCTGATTATGAACAAGCTGTGAAGAATTTTAAAGATATTCTACAGAAAGGCTATAGGCTTGGATATTTGTCTAAAAAAGATGTAGAAGTTAAATTATATGTTGATAATTGCTCTTTAGCCATATTTTACTGTCTACCTAAGGTCCACAAAGATTTGGTTTCTCCCCCGGGACGACCAATAGTAGCAGCTAGTAATTATTTTTTACATAATATAGGAATTTGCTGCACTGTTATTTAACTAGGTTTGTTGTAACTTTGGATTCTTATATTAAGGATTCTTTAGATTTTTTAGAAAAAATAAAGTTTGTGTCTTGGGGTGAAGATTATTATTGGACTGTTTTAGATGTTAAAAGTCTATATACCAATATTAAACACTCAGTAGGTCTGAAGGCCCTTAGATTGTTTTTCTGGGTGATAGTCCAGTTTCATGTTATATTATTGAGCTTATTTATTTTAGTTTAGCTAATATTTTTATTGATTTTAACCAGGTGGTTTATCAGCATATCCAAGTAACAGCCATTGGAGCTCCTTTTGCTCCTATGTATGCCAACATGGTTATGGGTTATTTTGAGTTAGTTTTTTTGTATATATTGGATTTTTTAAACAGTATGTTGTTCATTATTACAGGTTTATAGATGATTTGATTTTTTTGTGTAAGGGAGGAAATTCTTTGATACAGGATTTTGTTAATTTGCTAAATTCGAATCAGACTGGTTTTCAATTTGAAGGGTTGCAAAGTGGTAATTAGAAGTTATGTACTCACCATAACGTTCCATCTGAGTAGGTGTATTCATTTGTCTGCAACCTGTGGGTTATGGATCCGATATCGGATCCGAACCGGCATGGTTTTCCAGCTATGGATCCAAGCTCTCAGCTCCTCCCCTCACCCATAATGCCCTGCTCTACCCTCATGACCTCAGATCGAGTTTGCCAAAGCAACAATACCCTAAAAAGGGTAACAAGGAATATGCAGGAAACTGAAAGGCCAGGGGATAGGAGTGCAGACAATGAATACACCTACTCAGATGGAACGTTATGGTGAGTACATAACTTCTAAATCTGAAGTAGGATATTCATTTGTCTGCAACCTGTGGGACAGAGTCCCCAGCTACCTGAATCTTGGGCGGCCATCATGGAAGGATATTCCGGAGCACCGCGGAGCCAAAGGATGCTCTACCCCTAGATGCAAGATCCAACTTATAATGGGAAATAAATGTATGAGATGAAGCCCACGTGGCTGCTGCACAAATATCATCTAGAGGAATCCTAGCCTTGAAGGCTGCCGAGGTAGATACTGACCGGGTTGAATGGGCATGAACACCCCGGGGCCTTCCTGACGCTTGATAAGCCAATAAAATGCACTGTGAAATCCAGCGGACAGAGAAACTTTAGAAATTGGCTTGCCCAAATTGAATTTTGCAAAGGAAATAAACAGCTGGTCGGATTGCCTATGACCAGCTGTCCTGTTGAGATAAAATCTAAGTTGCCTGTGAACATCTAGTGAGTGTAGCTTATATTCACCTTTGTTTTCATACTTAGGGAAGAAAACAGGGAGGTTAATGGATTGATTGATGTTTGCTTCAGAAGCGATTTTAGGAAGGAAGGACGGTTGGTCCTGAGGGAGACACGGTCCGGATGAAATACCAAGTAAGGAGGTTTAGCTGATAAAGCTTGAAGTTCAGAAACTCTCTTGGCTGATGTAATGGCTACCAAAAAGGCTGTCTTGTAGGACAAAAATTTGAGATCCACGGCTCGAAGGGGAGCGGTCAAGGCCTGTAGGACCAAAGGAAGGTCCCAAGGAGGAACTGCTTGTTTTATAGGGGCCTGAGAAGGAAAGTACCTTTAAGAAATGTTTTACACAATTTGGCTGACATAAGAGGATTAGAATCTTGACCAATGTGATAGTGAGAAATTGCCGCCAGTTGAACTTTGACTGTGGAACTGCTGGCACCATCATTAAAGAGAGAGGTTAGAAAATCAAGCACTACAGGGAGAGGAACCGTGAAGGATTCAGGCCTTGCCGCTCCGCCCACACAGAGAAACGTTTCCATTTGCTTCAAACCTTTCTAGTGGATGGTTTATGAGCCGCCACCAAAATAGCCTTTACCGGTGAAGAAATACCGAGTCCTCATCAAGAGTGGAACTGGAGCAGCCAAGCGGTCAGCTTCAGGTTGTCCAGGTTCGAGGAGGAATGCAGGATGGATGGGATATCAGATCCGGATGGGATCTAGAATCCAAGGAGGATTCACGAGTGAGACCTTAGGAAGGGGAACCAGATCTGTCGAGGCCAGAATGGAGCAATGAGAATCATTCTGCAACCCACCCGAGAAGCTTTCTGAAGAACTTGCAGCATCAGAGGCAAGGGTGGATAGGCATACAGAAGACCGGGTGGCCAAGCATGCACCAGAGCTCTTGGGGTACCTCCGGGAGGAGGTATTAGAGCGAAAAAACTGTCGCACTTGGTGTTTGAGGGAGAAGCAAAAGATCGCATGAAGGGGTTCCCCACCGTGCGAATATGCGTTCCGCTACTTGACAATTGAGAGACCACTCGTAAGGGGTCAGAATGGTGCGACTGAGCTTGTCCGCTAGGATGTTGGACCGACCGGAATGTGCGTTGCTATGAGAAAGCGATTGGTGGAGATTGCCCATTCCCAAACTCTCATGGCCTCTCGACAAAGAGGGTAAGACCTTGTTCCCCTTGCTTGTTGATGTACCAGACAACAGACATATTGTCCGATTGAATCGCAATTGTTCCCAAGGGAAGAAAGTCCTGAAGTGCTAGCAACACTAAGAGCACTGCTCTCATCTCTAGAACATTGATATGCAGTAAGGTCTCTGAATCGCTCCACGTGCCTTGGACTGTCCGGCCCATAAAGTGCCCCCCACCCGAGGCAGGAGGCGTCCGTGGTCACCGTGGCGAGAGGGGAGAAGCACAATGGGCGACCCTCGTGGAGATCCGGGAGCGGAGCCACCACAAGAGGGACCGCTTGCAAGCCTTGCTGATCGCTATGGGATGATGCATGGGAGAGCAAGGTATGACCACTGCACTAAGAGCGCCCACTGTAGAATGCATATTGAGCCTGGCAAGAGGAAGAAGTGCTATAGCCGGCCATGGACCCTAGAGCCCTCAGGACCAACTCCGCTGGAACAGAATTTGAATGGAGAATGGCCCGCACCTGGAGCTGCAGATTTAGAACTCTGTCCGCAGTGAGAAAGGCTCAAACTCCTTGTGTCTAGTCTGGCCCCTATGAAATCTAAGAGCTGTGTGGGCCAGGTTGGACTTTTTGTATTTATTGTGATGCCCAGAAATGGAGCAAGAAGGAGAAAGGAGTCTCGCCAAGAGAAGTAGATGCCTTGTTGGGGCGTAAGGAGCCAGTCGTCCAGGTAGGGAAAGACCTGCACCCCCTGAAGCCTCAGGTGGGCCGCTACCACTGCTAGTACTTTGGTAAACACCCTGGGGGCTGTGGTGAGACCAAAGGGAAGGACCCGAACTGGTAGTGACTGGCTCCCAGCCGGAAGCGGAGAAACCTCCTGGAGCCTGTCCATCAGGATGTGGTAGTACGTCCTTGAGATCTATCGAGCACATCCAGTGATTTTCTCCCAGAAGGGGAGAATAGATTGCAGAGTGACCATTCGAATTTTTCTTTGGGGACTGCCAGATTCAAGAGAGAGAGATCTAGGATTGGTCTTAGTTCCCCGTCTTTTGGCACTAAAAGAATCTGGAGTAGAACCCTGATCCGATCTGGTCTGGGGAACGGGCTGGATGGCTCTTTTCTTTAGCAGATGGCCAATTTCTGCCAAAGCGGCCTCCCGTTGACCGGGTGGGACGTCTGGGAGGGACTTTAACTTTGGAAGGTGAAGGAAAGGAATGCGATATCCCTGGATATGATTTGGAGAACCCAGCGGTCCGATGTTATGGACTCCCATGCCGCTAGGTGCCCAACGCCCCGACTGCCTCCAGAGTAGAGCAGTCGGGCAACCCTCAGGGTTGCTGCGGGCCGTTCAGAGAAAGGTTCCCTGGACCCGAAGTTTCTGGGAGCCCCTCTGCCTCTAGGGCGGCGTCCTCCCTGTCCTCCTCTGCCACGGAAGGACTGGTTGTCCGGAGCAGGCTGGGACTGCTGCGACTTCGGAACCACATCTTCTTCTGACCCTTTTGGTTCCTAGAATAGGGCCTCTGGGGTGCAGAGAAGCGGATTCGACGGCAGACAGCGTCTTCCGTCCTTCTCGCTCTGGGTCAACGCCTCGCGAACGGTCTTGCCAAACAGAGCAGAACCATCAAAGGCGTTAATAAGCGACACCTTGAAGGGCTCAGAAAAATCGCAGTGACGGAGCCAGGCCTGGCGTCTAGTGACCAGTCCTGTCCCGCAGCTCTAGCGGCGCCTCCGTTGCATGGGAGAGTAGCCGCAGAAGTATTTGTAACTGACCTAAGAGTGGCCATTTTGGTGGAGTGCAGAACTCTGTCCTCCTCCGAAATGGACTCAGGGGATGCAGCGTATTCATAATAAGATCTCGCTGCATCCGAATAACATGTGCCAAATAGTTCAGCCCTTACCGAGAAGGTCGCGAACTGAACATCCGCTTCCCAAGCGGTCCATCATCCGAGACTCCTTGCTCGGTGGGTGGACTGAGGGACTCTCCTGAGCCAGTTCCCTCTTTGTGGCCGCCGCCATCAACATGGCATCTACAGGAGGCCCCTTACTCCAATGGGTCCTGTCGGAGGGCGGACTAAGGATCCTATCCGGTCTTTTGGGAATTGGCTCCACGGTGTCCGGTTCCTTCCACGCCCTGGTGGTAATAAGGTCCACCAGGGGTCGGCAGGGGACACCCAAGAGGTAGACGGGCCCGTTTCAAATGCCTCCAAGAACACGGACTCATCCGAGGAAGACTTGGGGCAGACCACCCCCCTACGGAGTATTTCCATGATGTCTCCAAAGGAGACATCCTCGGGGTGACCGTGGGAGCCTTCCCCTTCCTCCAAGTCCGTGTCTTCTGTGAGAGACTCGGGAGTCAATGTGCCTCCTTTGCGTATGCTTGAGGGCCTCCTCTGGAGGGCTGTCAGAGGAGTCCTCGCAGCAGCAATTTGCTCCATAGGAGCAACTTGGGGCACAGAAACGGGCTGTCCCAGGGGCTGGATGGTGGAAGCCTGGCCCAGTGCAGAGGGAGCGGGCGGAGCCGAAGCAAGTGCCGGGGTCCGGAGACCCTCAACAGAGCCCTCTCCACTACATCAAAAGCCGAAGGAGCCGACCTCGACCAAAGGATCCGACAATCGGCTCCCCTCGGATCCGAAGAGTGGATCGGAGCCGGCGCAAGCACTCGGATCCGGCGACAGTGCGCTCCGACACAGACGGCGCCGGCGAGCACTGATCCCCGGATCCGGCTCGGATCCAGGCTCCGAGATCGGGTCCGGCGCACCGAGGGCAGGGTCGGGTCCGGTACCAAGTACTATCGGCTCCGACCTTCCCGCCCGGCTGCTCGGCTCCAGTTGCTCCGAACCCGGATAGCGGGTCGGAGAAGGAGCAATAGGCTTAAAAAGGGTGTTGAGCTCCCCGAGGGGGGAGGCAAGAGCACTCCCATCTGCATCTGGGCCTGGATGAACCTTCTCATCATCCGGTCCAGATCAGCATCAGAAAGGCTATGGGTAGATCTCGAAGAGGCTACCGAGGTAGGCCTGGAGTGCCTCCTCGATAGCCTCGACGAGATCGGGTCTCCTCCTCCTCAGGACCCGTGAGAAGCACACAGGGGACCGGAGCCGAAGGAGGAGACCGAACGGAGCCGGGAGAAGCCGCTTGGCTGGCGGGCCGAACAGAGGTCTCGGCCCGCCAGGTGCTTCTCCTCCGGTCCTTAACAGCATCCCTCTCCTCTCCAGAAGCGGGAGTTTGAGTCCCAGGAGCAGGAGGGTGCCACAGGGGAACAACTGCAGGTACAGTAGTCCCGAAGGAGCGGAGGCGGAGCCGAGTCCGGCGGTAAAGACCCGCCAAGACCAGCTTGGACCTCCGCTCCTCAGTGCCCTGGGGTTGAACCCTGCACAAATGGAACAACCAGATGTGAGGTGTTCAACCCCAAGACACTAACACACCGAGTGTGGCCATCAGCCGGTGAGAGCTTATGGCCACACTCGAGCATTTCAAATATAGATTTAGGCTGGTCAGCCATAATCTATAATACCTAAAGTTACAGAAAGTAACTTAAACAATAAAAAACACACAGGCCTACACACACACTCTACGCAACAGCGAGGGGAGGGAATAAAAATTATTTACTTTAACTTAAAATAAACTCAAAATAGTCTATATTAAAGGGAAACCTAATACTTTCACACAAATTTAGTCAAAGAAACAAAAAATTTTCTATTTTTAAACAAGAAAAGAGTTCACTTAGCTGAGAGCTATGTACCCACATCCAGTTACCAGCGCGGCAAACAAGATCTGAGGTCATGAGGGTAGAGCAGGGCATTATGGGTGAGGGGAGGAGCTGAGAGCTTGGATCCATAGCTGGAAAACCATGCCGGTTCGGATCCGATATCGGATCCATAACCCACAGGTTGCAGACAAATGAATATCCTACTTCAGATCTCTTGTTATTTTTTGGAATTGATCTTGGAAGGTCATAAAAATAGGAAAATAAATACTAGCATACACAGAAAATTTACTGATGGAGGTCAGTTTTTGGATCGGTGTAGTTGCCATCCTTCCCATACTCTCAATTCTCTCCCATATGGTGAGTTGTTAAGGGTTAGTAGATTATGCAGTGATCCAAAAGTTTTAGAGAAGGAAATTTTTAATACTTGTTTAAAACAAATGACATTATAGATAGTATAACATATTATTGGTCTTTCCTTGTTAAAAGAAGACATACGGTTACTAATTTATGGCATGTTCCTTTGGTCTCCTTTAAAGGGGATGTAGTTTAAAAGACATGCTGGTACATGCAGCTTTTTCTTTACCTAGTGTCACTTTGGGTAATACTATGAGTAGGTTGGGTACTTGGGCATGTGGGGGTTGTTCTATTTGTCTATATATTAGTAGTTCTTTTGAAAGGATTAATTGTCATAAATTTCGGCCAGTAGCGGCGTATACGTGTAGTACTATGGGTGTAGTATATGCACTTGTGTTCCTGCAACCTTTTTTACACTGGTGAAAGTAAAAGGTCTTTTAGAGTTATGCTGCAGGAACACATTCTCGATATCAGGAATAAGAGAGAAGAAAGTCCTACTGCATGCCATTTTAATTCTGTGCATGGGGGGAGTTTATACTGATTTAAGGGGCTGCATCTTGGAACAAATACAAGCTGCTAATGTCATTTGTTTGAAAAACAGATTATATATACAGACACTGTTTTTATTTTAAAGTATGAACTATGACACCTGCTGGCTTGAACCAAGAATGCAACTGGAAATATCTGTTGTGATATAAGTTTTATTTGATTTAATTGATTAATTGTTTTATGAATTAATTGCTGTTGTTATATAAGGTGTGTTGTTTTTTTCATTGTTATTATCTCCTGGAAGGCTGATTGCCGGGGTGCTAGAGGTTTGGTGTTTTTAATAAAAGAGTTAACTATACTGGTCTTTGTCATTTATTCTTCTGTTCCTTTTGGTTTTTGGTGGTTCTGGATTAATA
Organism: Protopterus annectens; assembly: GCF_019279795.1. Classification (NCBI taxonomy): domain Eukaryota; kingdom Metazoa; phylum Chordata; order Ceratodontiformes; family Protopteridae; genus Protopterus; species Protopterus annectens. The sequence goes on along the minus strand of NC_056750.1, from coordinate 213,403,673 downwards.
CACACAATTGTCTGTGTAATAATGAAATAAAATTACTGGAAGTATTCTTA